>NW_005187604.1:455504-464404 GCF_000239375.1 Pundamilia nyererei
CGTCTGCAAATCGGGGCTGTACGAAGTCACTTTCATCTTTACGCAGGACTGTAAGCTGTCATCTGTGAGGCGTGAGCGGTGTTTGTTTTTAACATAGTTCATGTTGGAGAACAGCTGCTGACAGACTGTTGAAAGTCTCAATAAATGCACGGCGTTTTGGCGAGCATACCGGCTTCCGCGAGTGTGACGCTTATTGTGAGCGATGAAAAATAATAAAATATCATTTGATTTTTATATTTAAATATCACAATAATCTTCCAATTTAGAACTACAAGTTAAAAAAGAACGAACATAAATAAAATACACTTCAGCTAAATACTTCTAATTTATTTTCCCAAACCACACGGAGCCGCAGTGTAAGGACTAAAGAGCCGCCTGCGTTAGACGTTTCAAGATCAGTTTTGGGATGCTTTAAACTAAATAAAAGACAACAAAATCAAAATAAACAGAAACTGCATGCGTGCTACTTTCTTAATGTTATGGAACAAAAAGATCTCCTCTGATGTAGGAGCTTTTAAAGAAACTTGAAATGACTATATATGTATGTATTCCTTATAATCCACTGGTTACTTAAGTCATAATACGAAAGGCCTCAAATAAACAGCTAATGCCACCATGATTAGCTGCACCGTAAGTATGTAAAAATAAATATCACACCACAATCAAATATGACTAAAAAGGACTTTCATACGGGCAAATTCAGTAGCTTATTTCCTTGTATCAGTTATGTATATTAGAGAAAAACACACCTTTGACACAACTGTGTTCATGTGTTTTTTTTCTGTGTATTCCTGGCTAACTGAATAAGGTCCCTCGGGTGCACTTGTATGTAATATATGGTGAAACACAAACAGTTGAGATAACGACTTATGGCCTGTGAATTGTTTGTATTAGCTGTTCCATAAAACACATGAACTTGTCAGATGAAGTGAAGAAGAATGAGCATGTGTGTGTATGTGTGTACTGTGCTTTAAGAAATGGATGTAGTCCAGGTGACCTGTCTAGTTCACCTCTTTTTATATATGAGGCCAAAAAGAAAGGAGAAAAAAAAAGAGAAGATAAAAATTAGATTGGGGCAAATTTTGGAGTAAAAATGTTTAGAACTTATTATAACTGCTAAATAAGTTACAACTACTTAAAATTTGATTACCAATAATATTGTGTTTGTGTCTCTTAAATGTCAGGCACCTGTTTTAAATGCCTTTATATCATTAATATAGTTGCAAGCTTATGAGTTTCATTTGTATCAGTCAAAATGCAGAAAGCAGGATGGTGAAGACGTGGATGTGAAGTGTGGTGGATGTTCACTCAGGAGTCCCGTTTGAACAACAGATTGCATTTGAACGTTTTTCATTGGTCATTGGTTCTTTTGGTGGTTGGTTTTCATTGGTTCTAACAATCTTTTATCTATGTTACATCTATATTAATTTGCCAACTAACAATCTTTGTGAGTCTTGCCATATTTCATATTTGTCATGCAGATAAAATGCAGGAAAAGAGAAAAAGCTGAATGAAGCATGAAGTTAAGGAAAAAGAGAAGAAAGAAAGAAGAAAAACACTGGCTTTTCAAACATCTGTGGCTGCTGGTTTAAGATACAGTTTAAAGTTCAAGAAAAAAGAAAGGTTTTGTTTAGGCAGATGTAAAGAGACCCGAAGGGAAGACACTGGAGGCTCAATATCATACAAACGTTGAGCATTTATTGTAGTACATCTAAAAGGTCAGACACAGAAATGAAACAAAATCAGAATCCAAAGAAACATAAGGTGCACACACAGCACAAAAGAGCTACACAGGTTCAGGTCACAAAAAAAGAGCAGAACATAACAGACATACTGACAACAAGACAAGACTATAAGTACACTAAGCAGGCCAAAGCAATTAACAGAGGTAAAGGAGACAATAAAACAGGAAGCAAAATTAAAATATGACTCAAGAGAACCCAGCAATCAAAATAAAACACAAAATACACAACTAACAGTTACACTGACAACACAACAAACATGTTAACAGAGACGAGGCAACAAACACACAGAGACAGAGGGAGGAACAGAAGAAGAATTCAAAAACTAAAACACTAGAACAGTAAAGGATATCCAACAAGCACTCACACTCGATAAAACCTAACGGCGTGAGATCAAACTCCAACACATCACAAAACCCTGAAACCAGAACACTTTGAAAGCGTTCAAACTGTTCTTTCTAAGTTCAAGCAGTTAGTTCGTGTCTAACTTTAACTCATAATTTCCTGAAGAAATTTCCCCAGCTGCTTAAATTTCCCCAGCTTCTTACAGAGAGGTAATAAAGCTTCAGAAGGTGCAGAAGACAGTGAAATAAGATTAAAAGGGCAGGAAAATGCAAACAAGTGTTATGAAATGATCTACAGCAAGTACTTTAACAGAATCAATCAGTGTGGGATAGTCGGAATATGTGTATATGGTTCAAAGAGTAAGTAAAGGGACAGCTCATTACTCACTGTGGCCACCCATGCTAAATATGTGTAATCAATGTAACGTGAGGAGCTCTGGATGAGAGCACCACCAAATGGCATGAAGTAAAATATGCACAAGACACCTTCTCAAGTGTCAACATTAGCATTACACATGCTCGGCTATCTCTGTTATCCTCATGAACACTCTCATCAAAACAAAGAGCAAAGAGCAATCTGTGGATTTACTGTAAAATCTGTAATTGCTGCTAACTGTGGAAATTCAATGCCTCCTGTGAAATATGGACAATGACTTACCACCATGTGAGCAGCATGTTTTAGCTTGTTTCCCAGGCTGTTTTTAGATGTGTTATGATTGTGGGCATCAGTCTTAATGCCAAGGTCATGGCTTCTAGATGGGTTTTCCACTATTAGACCTCATTATAGCTCATTAGCCCTCAGCTGCTTGTCTCTTCACCCCTCATAACAAGCTCACACATGCATTTACACACATACAACCCCTGTTCTGGACGGACAGCTGGACAGTCAGCGCATGCACACACAAACACATGCACGTACAATGCACAAACAAGAATACAGCCGCCCCAACATGCCCCTGCCATGCCAAATAGTGAATAGCGGTGGCTAAGAGTTCCTAGAAACCGATGTTTGGTAAAAGGAGAAGGCTGGGAGTCGGGGAGCAGAGTGGGCGAGTGCAGCAGGTGGTTTCAGGTCCCACTGGGTACATTCCCTCACTCTTAACCACAGGCCAAGGTGGCATTGCTGTCTGGAAAACAAGTTTCTGGCATGCTGTTTCTGAACTGGGAGCGGGGGTGTGTGGTGTTGAAGCTGTGAGAAGCTGTGACCCCCTGTAGCCTGGCCAGTGCACCCGCGCTATCCTGAAGCAGCACAGTCCTCCATCAAAGCTCTGAGACTTCTGCAATGAAAAACACTCATTTCCTCTGCTTTCCACAGGCATTTAGCAAAGATCAAATGAACAAGGGCTCGAGCTTCCCGGAAAGCTAACATTGCCTCAGTTGTAGCTAACTATAGGTCTGTGAGTGCTGTCTCCTGACTAAGACAAAAGCAGCAGCTGATTTAAGTATAGAGTACATTTGAGAAACGCTAAGCACTGGCAAATGAGCTGGGAAAAATTAAAGGATAACTCTGGCTTAGCTCATATTATTGCACAGTTAGCCAACCATGCTCTTCGTAATAATAGTACTCCATAAGATTATGGCTTTGAAAATACTGTGATGTCTCTAAAAAGTAGTCGAACACATAAAAAAACCCCCCCCAAAACATTTGACCACCGTGCTAGAAGAAAATCCAAGCAGATTGTAAAATAATTAAATCTCTCACAACAATTACATTTTGCTGTGATAACAATATGACGCTATATTTGTGGTGGCGATGTGGGGTCATGTGGTTAAACAGGCCTACAGACCAGTCAGTGACCCTCTGGAAACCAGCAGTTGCAAGAGAACGTTGCTTCACCTTCACTATCAAAGATAAGTGGTACATCAGTTCATACTGCCTCCTGTTTGTCGTTAAGGTAGAAGCAGGGAGGTTTTGTTGTTGTTGCTGTTTTGTTTTCTTCACATGTCAGTGGTGTGGATGTGCTCCCCTGCTGGCAGCCATGTGCAGATGTGTATCAGTCAGGAATGGGATGTCAATATCATGGGGTGGCCACAGCAGGAGAGGGACTTTTAGTGGACAGAAAGGCTGTTACAGATGTTAAATGCAAGAAGATAGGAGCAGAAGATAATCTGTCATCGAGAAACAAAGAGTTTAGGCTTATTTTCTATTAGTCAAAAGGTCAGTGAAACAAAAAGTCTGGAACCATTATTCCAGACTTAAATGCCTGTAGACTCGATTGGAGGATGGAGGATGGAGCACTATCAAATCATTGCAGACGTTTACATTTCCAAAATGTTTCCAAAAAGAAAGTATCCTGTTAAAACAATGTGTTTGGTCGCAACCCATTTAGCATTACTAGTTAAAGAGAATCATGGCTTTTGAGTGAAAGTACTAATGAGTAATAAAACAGAGAAAAGACTTGCTTAAAAGCTACAGCGAACATATGGGGTACAAATTGCCACTACTGTGAACATATTGACAGGCTGCCTTCACCGTCTGTTGGAGTTACACCGTCGATGGTTTTACAGATGCCAGCTACTTCATGAGAGCCACACATATTTGACGAGTTTTTCTAAAACCACCAATGACTGCTAATATTCTGTATGAAATGGGAAATCCATCGTTTCCAATTTAGCCCAACTAATTTTGCAGTTTTGCAGCATGCTGTGGACAAGTTCAGCCCCCCCCCCGTGTTGTGAAGAACAGGCTGTGCATTTAGAGATCAAACCTATTGAAACGCAGCAAACTCATCCTTTCTTCTTTTGCAATCAGCACTGGGACACAAGAGGTAATATGTGTGTAGTGCAGAAAAGCTAGTGGGATATCACTGTCTCTTCATAATTCTAAAGACTGATATTACCTACAACCCCAGCATTGTGCATCTCTATTCCATCTTTACGCTGATGGCTGTGCAGTATCAGATATGGGCTCAGTCTATTTATGAGGTTACAATGGTCCTGTCAGGAGGGCTGAGATAAATGAAGCTTGCTTCTGTGGCTGGGAGGCTTTGATGGCTCGCTTCTGCAACTGCACGTGTTCATTCTGCCTGATTCTTTCAACCCCAGGCAACGTAAAACTGTCGTCACACCTCAACTTTACATCCTGCATGACTTCAGCGCAAAGTTGGTGTTATAATATAGTGTTGCTCATTGTGTTTCAGTACTGCATTGTGTTGAATACTTTGATGTATTTATCTTTATTTGCTAAGCACTTTTGGGTAATGATGCCCCAGCTAGTAGCTGAGCAGGCATGAACGGAAAGAATGAGAAAGGAAATGAACAGTAGCCGACATCCACAGCACACTGATAGTGCAGAGATGCTTATCGGTGTTAACTCTTATTGATGTCACGTTAGGTGGATAACCTAAACCTGAGTCAGCTCAGCTCAGACTTATTGGTTTGAACACTCCTTCCTCACGCCTGACTCTGAGCCTGCACTGTAGCACACATCAAGAAGGTACCAGCTACATGATAGCCGTATACTGTCCTGTACCATAAATCAAATGTTATCATACCAAACGGACGACCAGACAAGGCATGCCGTGAACTCTCCCTCTCTGTGAACCTGCCCCCAGGTGGCCCTATCAGATGTTGTTCGCCCCTGTGAGATGCTGTCGCTGTCAGCACGTCAGTTCATCAGATGAACGATGGCAACTTTAGAAAAGAATGGCTCACCTGCAAGTTCACACAATAGCCTGGCCTTGTACTTCACAGTCAGGGGATTATGTAAAGTACTCCGGGGAAGTGAACCCTTAATACAATCATAGTGGCATTGGTGTAATTCTGCGAAGGCTGCCAATCATTTTGGTAACTGGCCAAGTGACATTAGTGCTCAAGATTTACAACTTGCCCCTGCAGATAAAGGTAAAAGTGACTGTGCAAATCTGTGAATACACCTAATATATGTGATACAAAGGCAGAAAACTATTGAAATCAGTGTTTTTTTCTATGAGATTTTGGAAAAAACTTGAAATGTCCATGTAAATAACATGTTTGCTATCCCAAAAGAGGACAGTAAATCAATCAAACAAGCTTATTGTTCAAAGAGTTAATAAAATAAGTAAAAAAATTCAAATAATTGCTGATTTTTCCAACTCAAGCTGGTAGCCCTTGTTCAGTAGAATACATAGATGGCTCACTGCTTAGCTAACCAATGTGTGTAATACTGGACCTGGGAGGATTTGATGGGATAGGCTCTAAACAGGTGAGGCAGTGAGTAGCATGTTTGGTGACAAGAGCAGGTAACATGCCAACATCTCACTTACACACTAGGTGTCGGGGATATTTCTTATCTTTGTCAAAGTCTGTGTTGAAGGAGACTTGTACACCTGCGGCCTCACGGCACAATTTAACCCTTCTGATTTTTTTTAACAACTTGTACCAAAACCCTCTGAAAATTGAAACCTCATGGCTCGCTGCAAGGTTACAGCTAAAGTTAGCTGCAGATGGATTTTCCGACTCTATAATACAAGGGGTATGCCATCTCGCAGAGCATGTGTGTATGCTTATTCAGCCCACGTGTTAAGTGCAAGTGTTTGTGCGTGTGTGTGTGTCTGTGTGTGTCTGTGTGTGCATCAGCTTAGTGGGTGTGAGATGGCTATCTGAGGCCATACATCAGGCCCAGTGTGGCAGTGGGCCCGTGTAATTATCAGGTCTCAATGGGACACTGTGTTATTTTTGCCCAGGGTGAGATGCTTATCTGGCCCTGTCAGCAGCCACCTGGATGGATGGGCCTCGCTCCTCAGAGCACTGGCTCACCTTCCCTCTGCACCAAAGACCAACTGGCTAACTTCCCTCACGCAGACCACAGTAACCTCTCCTGACATCCAAGACAAATCAGCTCTGCCAACAGGCTGACATTGAGAGAGCCAAGAGAAAGCCAGAGATTGGCTGATTATAAGTACATTTCGATTGATGCCGGCCATGAAAAAAAGAACTTACGGGCTCTCTGTTTAATCCATTTTTGATTGGAATAATCTACAACTTTAAAATCTTGTTTACTGGATGGTAGCCTAATTATTATGGTATTACAAAAGTATTATAAAAAACTGACAGCATGGTTGACGATTTAAATTTTGACTCTGTAACAACTGTGTTACTGTGTAAGAAGGAAAACAGACGTTTGCTGCGGAAACACACTGGTGTATCGGTCAGGTTGTAATCAGACATATCTGTGCTTCGAGCTTGAGGGCAGTGTTGGCAAGGAAACAACAAATGTTAAAAAGATTTCACAGAGCCCTTCTTTTACAACCCCTAGTTATTCATCTTTTACCCATTAAATGTATGATAAATGATAGCAGATTGCTAAATAATGTCTAAATAACAGAAAAACCACTAACATGCATCACCACAAATAAGTACCCAAATGCTTTAGCCATTTTCATTTGGTTAAGTGTGGTGCCACTGTTTAATTAAAATGGTTAGTTTGGTTTAAATTAGAGCTAAACATAAACCAAAGCAGGAACACTTCTATTAACCTCATCTTCAGTTGCAAATTTGAGAGAGCAGTGAAGTTTATCGTAAACGGGAATGAAAATTGCAGACAAACATAAGATGTGGAGATATGAAAGACAAAGAATTTGTACTAATCAGTCGAGCAGGCTTTAATAAAAATTTTCAGGATCAATGATCACTGGAATCATATCATTAGATCCTTTGGATAAATGCATATATAATACCGTTATTCTAGTTTTGCTGGTTTAAATGATAGCCAAAGATCTGAGAGCTGAAAAATCTTGTTGTTTGTGAGCCGTCACACAGCGATAGCGCTTAAGTGCGTTCTGCTGCTGGCCATGTATTTGTTTTTCATTGCTGAGTGTCTGTGCTCAGCTTAAGGAAAGATTCTGGCAATTTAGAGAGTGTGCCCAAATGAATCTGCCTCTGAGCTCCGTGAAACATCTTTTACTGGATCACACAAAGAGAGAAACACAGACAGCGCACGTAGCAGTTACACAAACATGCCCAAATACAAGCACTGAAAAGAGATATAGTGTATCTGCATTGTTCCTCTGGGCTGCTTCCTGTTATGTTTCACCCAGGAGTGAACATGAATTTATTTGATCAAGAGATTAAAAGTCGGGTAAAGTCTGGATGGGGGCGGGGGGCAGGAAGACATAAGGAAGCTGCAGCACAGAAAAAAATAGCAAAGAATGTTTGATAGTTTGCCTGCTGGTGGCACAAGGGCTTGATGTGTCACTCAGCACCGACACAGTAGCCTTTTATGACTGATCTTATCCTCAATCCAAGCCCTTTCCTGAGCACTTCTCCCAAAGCTGAGTGACCAGCAGTGCAGGAAAGGTTATTTTAAAATAAACTATTCCCATGTGCTCCCCCAAACGCAGATGTTTTGTTGATGCTGTTTTAGTCTGGATGCTGCAGAAGGATTAAAGAACGCCTCAAACGGGCTTCTCATTTGTGTAGACATTTGTTCTTTATTGCTTTAAGATGAATGAAACTGAGAATTGAAAAAGCCACCGGCGATGCAAAAAGCATCGTCGGTTCTAGATACCCGGGCTTTCAACATCACACGATAGCACGGCTGTGAATCAGCATTTAGAAACATTAAAGTGATGTGCTTTTATTTAATGCAAATTCTGTGATGCTTTACTTTGAATTAACAATGAGACTAAAAAGAAATAGTGCATTTTCTCTCTGAGCAAGCTTGTGGCTCTATCTGGGTTTTCAGCAGATTATTAGCAAAGAGGCTCCCTGAAAAGTTTCAGAATTGCCCCAATTTACATTGTATGCTAATTAGTTGCAGTTTATTTTAGTTTTATTTACAGAGTGCCAGTTCACAGCAGCAGTCACCTCTATGTGCTGGATATTGTAGGTCAAA
>NW_005187604.1:465352-478893 GCF_000239375.1 Pundamilia nyererei
CTGGTTTGTGGTTTTTAGATGTATAGATTGAAGTTCTACTACTCATTTTGAAAAAATAAGTGCAATTATAGCAGCATGTCTCGGCTTTTGTACATGATAGAGAAGACGTCTGTCAGGATGTCTAAAATTACAGAAAAAGCTCACTTCTCCCATGGACCCATTGTGAAAAGCAGAAATTTCTATAGTAGTGAAAAAAGGGATTTTGTTCTATGTTTTAAGTGTTATTGTTTACTTGTTACATAATTACACTGGTATTGTATGAATTACTATAAGAGGTATCCTTTATCAGTCAAATAAACAGAAAAACGAATTAAAGCTACAGTTAAAAGTCAAAAATCTATAACCTCCTCCATATTTTCCATCTTTGGTGGTCCAATTCTGGCCTCCGGGCCTTATTTTTGACACCCCTATTGCGGAATAAAGACCCTCCAATAAGTGAGAGAAAACCCCAACAATCAGATGACCCACTATGAACAAACACTTGGTGAGAGTGGGAAGAAAAAACTCCTTTTTTAACAGGAAGAAACCTCCAGCAGGACCAGAAGTGCTGTGATCAGATGGGTACATAAGAGAACAATTTGTGGTTCTTCATAGTAGAAGGCAAATTTTACAGTTCATCATGTGAGAATTTTCCTATTAAATCTCACAGGAGTCCCTTCAGAGTTTATGAATACACTTCTCTCAAAGCTACAAAATAAACCTGGTGGTGGTGCTAGTGGGGAAGCCATGGAATCATCAAAGTCATCATGATCCAGCCTGTGGAGAATACGAATGTGTGTGCAAAAGTTCATGACTATCCATCTCTCTACGTAGTTTAACCACCACAGCTACTCACCTGCCACCTGCTGATTGACTTGGATGTAAGCATACAACAAGCGTGGCTTATTATCGGATAACATTCTTGCTTCAGTTCAGAGGCTGGAATCAAAGGCACTCGCCTTTGAGGATCACTTTACACGAGCCAGCGCGACAAATGCAGTTTGTTTGTGGCGTGTGTGCATGCTCTGAGATAGCATCAGCACTTTCCTTAATCTTGTACCACGATGCAGCGTCAGACATTAATCCCTCTTCCTTGCTTCAGACCGCGCAAGCATCTCATCATGAAAGCCATTAGAGCAGCAATAAAAATGAGATGTATGTGTAAACTTGTCTACGGCTGCCATTAGATTCAAACCTGTTTTGTTTGAATGGGAGGAAACATCTGCTCACAAAGTGGCATGGTTATGAGTTAAAAACCCAGTAAAATCGAAACAATAAAACAAAGACAATCTGTCAGTTCCGGTTAATTACAATGTTTTCTTCAATTATAGTCGTATATTGTTTCTCACATTCGTACGCACGGACGTCACATCGTCTTCCTTCTCTGAACTGTGACTGAGAAGGTTGGTCTGCTGTGGTGAAACTCTGTTGCATTTTTGCATTTCTCAGCTTTTATCCAGTCCATTAGGCCCAGATGACCTCTGCCTGGACACTAACAGCTACCACCCCTGTGACCCCCGCCCTTGACCTTTGCCCCGACCCCCCTTCACCTTAACCCCATTCAGTAAAAGAAGAGGCCGCTGAGAAGAAGTGGATGCTCGCCCAGCGCCTCGAAGGGAGCTAGGGTTACTGGAGCATGTGGCTTCATTAACAAATATCTGTCTGTTTGCTGCAGTAATGAGTAAGGCAGCCATTTAAAGTTAAGAACAGCCGCCTGGAATCCCAAATCGCGGGACAGGCTGCCGATGTCAATCAAAAGTTAAGGGTTCACCAAAGGGCGGTCTCCAGGCTACCTGCTTCCATCACCACTAATATACATACTTATATAGACAGGGTTGAAGGGTGCACCAGTGGAGTGATAAGCCCTCACAGATGAAGAAGCGAGACAGACAGAGAGAGGAGAGTCAAATGAGGTGCCTACACCCCCTTCTGGACAGAAATGTTACTGACATTTAATTCATAATGAGCATAAACTACCTTTTTAAGGTCTTACTTTTTAAAAATTTTAATTAAAAGATCTATTTTGTGTTTTTTTCTTGTTGCTTTAACCCTCTGCAAAGCTGTTAGTATCTGGATGCTTTGATTTATACAACTGCTCTGTGTTTTAATGCGACATTGGCTTTTAAGTCCTACTAAAACTCAGTCTGCCTGCGGCGCCATCACATATTACATGTCCACTTGTTGTAATCATAAGCACTTTCTTTCTTGTTTAAAGTGAATATGAAACATTTTCAGACGCCTAAAAAAATTACCTTATTGATTAAATGACAGGAAAAAAAGCTAAATATTTAAAATATATGTCTTTTGGTTCATTTTTACTGGTGAGGCCCATTAGTGTCTTAAAAAACATTTTTCTTCATCTCATTGTTGGCACAGTGCAACGAATGACAGTGTGTGATTTATTCCATTCGGTGCACGCCAGCGACGTCTGCTAACACCACCCAGTGTCGACTGGTCCTCAATCTTGCTATCCCCATGTGTCATTTTTGCAATGCAGTTTTACCTAAATCAGGATCCCAGTTATGCTCATGCTGAATTTACCATTTTTATTTATTAAATAAAATTCATTGCCACATATCTAAAACAGGCTGTCGCTGACACACTTGCACTAACAAACAGTGTTTGAATGATTGGACACTAAGTGAGATCCTGGATTACAGGAGGTTGTGAAACAGCTAAAGTAGCAGCAGTAGCGTGTTGGAGTCAAGTGACGCATGGTTAGTCTGTCAGCTGAGCTCAGGAAGGGAAGCCATAGCATTTCGTTTTGGTACTGACATATAGACGAGCGGACAGATGGACAGGCCGATGGAAGGGCAGATGGAGTGCCAATGCCAATGAACTGATGAGCCACACCAGCACCCTGCCTTCCAGATCCACTGATGCATGCTGGTGCTGATCTGAACTGCTGCTATCTGTGTGTTTGATTCTATGTGCATGTGTATATTTGTGCATCAGTGTGTGAATGCATATATCTTATTGTGTATAATTGTGTGTGTGTGCATATGTGTGAAGATGTGTGGGTAGCTGTTTATTGGTGTGCTATCTCATCAAGGCCCCGATAAGCCTGGGGGACTCCAGCATCCCCAAACAGCCTTGGAGCTGGAGCAGCGGACCTTTGCCGAGTAAGTGTAAACAGCTAAAGGCAACAAGTGTCTTGATTGAGCAAACAGATAGCAGCTGTGAACACGGACTTTGACTCATGGCTTCCTATCAGATAAACCGGACATGTGGTGCTAGCGGGGAAGATGAATGCAATACGAAGCCCAAACTTTGTATCTTCACTTTGGATTTTCTATGGCTTATTTAGCAGAGCAGCTTGTCTCTGAAACTAAAATTAGTGTTGCCTCGGAACTGCAATGTGATGCATATTAGGCAATTTCACAGTTTGTCTGTGGATAGACCTTAATCTCAGTGAAACCTGTTTTTAGTTCTGCACAGATGCTTATTTTTAAATTAGCATTTATCTAAAAAAGTTGTTGAAATCCCATTCTGCATGCACAAGACCTGATAAAGTCTCTACTTTAGCACTAGATTCTCTCTAGTGCTGCTCTGCTGTTTTCCTCGTTTATCCTATTTACACACTTGACATACTTTAAAAAGTTGTACACCCCGGCCTTTAACAGAGTGCAGCCTTATCAAAAACACCAATACAGCACACAGTAATAAAACTAGTCCCCCTGTTTAAACAAAAGCCCTGGAGTGACATTTGTATTATCATAAAAATGTACTTTCAAGAAAAAAAAAAAGCCCACCATGTTGTAGGCTGTGCTATGAAATAGTGTATCATTACATTATTATTGCTCATGCATTCAAGTAAAGCAAGATTCTATTGTTACACTTATTTAAATTAAAGTTCATTTTTTAATCCAACTGCAGCTAATGATTGCATTATTCCTCCATCACTGTGGATGAATCTGCTCATTATCATTCCATCTTTGGGCTGTGGGAGGAAGCAGAAAGAATCTGTGGATTAACTGGAAGAACAGACACACGCTGCACGATAAGAGTCCTTTTGGTAGTTTCAGCAAAACAAGTCTTCTTCTTTTTTTGCAGGCTCCTTTATATGTTTTGCGTGCACAACCTTTTTTATTGAAACATTTACCTAAAGATGCCAGGCCGAGTAACAAATACAGTGTTTCCCTCATGCAATGACCCAAATAAAGCCTCAAATTTCTGCAGAACTTGAGAGAATGTGCTCACATTCAGCCACTGCTGATTTCAGAGTTACTGTATGTGAGAGACCAAACTAACTCCGTATAGGATCAGGAATCAATTTCAGGTCCAATTTCCAATAAAAAATGAATAAATTTCAGTTTTAAAATGACACTTTAGTGTTAGAGAGGCACCTGCTGATTGCCATGGCAACTCCTGATTTGCTTTTAGAGCAGTCTCATATCCATACTCTTTGTCACACACTGACATTCTTATTATTCCTCCCATTCTTGTGTTCCTACAGTCACTCAAAAGTCTTCTCAGCATATTTCACTGTCACAAGTCACTTCAGTTGGGTTGAGTTCAATTTTATTTATAAGGCGCCAAATAACAACAACAGTCACCTCAAAGCAATTTACATTGCAAGGTAAAGACCCTACAATAATAATAATAACAGATAAATGTGGGTTTATTTTAACTGAATTACTTCTCAAAGTGTATTGTTTACATATTGGAATGAGATAACCCTCAAACCTCCACTTTGGTTGTTCCCAGGGGGACTCTAGTGCTTTGTCAGGAAAACTAAGACCCCTTAGCTCCACCTATAATTGGAACAATGGTGTAATTACAGTGGCTACATGTGTAAGATCCACAGCAATACTATATCCTATTAAGATAATAACTAACTGAGGTGTCACTAAACAATAACCGAGCCACTTTTAGTTTCTTTCATTAAAGTGAAAATTTTCCATTTCCCGTGACCAAATGTAAATGCTGGCGGCGCCACCGTGACACTGCTACACTGAAATATTAACGTTTTTCAAACTGCAAACTGGTGTTCTGTCCCTGTAGGATGTTTGTCTTACGACGGTACTTTATCATAAGTGCAGAACCGGGTGTGGTGAGGTCCACATCCAGCTCCAACCCATTTACAAAGCCACTTGTGACTAACTTGCATTAGAATTATAGGGCCAGGCCATATCTTTTAAAACAGTTATCACATGGCAGGTCAGAGGAGGTCCTCGAGGCACATTAAAAATAGATCATCCAATAATGCTTTAAGGAAATCTCGTTGAGTTCCTGGTGTTGCTTTGCTGTAGGTTAGAGATGAATGGTTAATGTCACAGTAGGATACACACTCAGCATCAATCCTGCGCTGTGACTCACCGGCTGTTGCCCGGCCAAACTAAACCAAATATTTCATCTACAATGTAAAACA
Organism: Pundamilia nyererei; assembly: GCF_000239375.1. Lineage (NCBI taxonomy): Eukaryota > Metazoa > Chordata > Actinopteri > Cichliformes > Cichlidae > Pundamilia > Pundamilia nyererei. The sequence goes on from NW_005187604.1 coordinate 470,703, forward strand.
TGCTTGCAGCCATAAACACGCCTCAAATCGCAGTGGGCCGCGGCCTGAAAAATGATTTTAACCATAACCGTAAGCGCTCCCCCCTCTCCCTCTCTCTCCCTCTCGCCTGGTGAGCGTTTATTTATGTAGATTGGATAGAGTGGCGTATAATTATTCCTCTGCTGCCAATGTCTTCTTTTATTTATTCCTCATTTCCTTTCCTCTGCAGAGATGAATATTGTCTTGGGATGAGGAGAAACAAGAAGCACACATCTATCTTTAGATGTGCACCGGCCACTTGTGCATGGATCTGATTACAGGTTTTAATTATTTGAAAGTTCCTCTACAGTGAAAAGTCCTGAGGGTTGACTTTAATAGCGCTAAGTGTATATTCCAACTATTAATTACACCTCTCAGATCTAAATTCAGCCTGCTTGGAATTTAATGAAGAGTGTGTGTGCGTGTGCACACTAGTGTGTTCCCTTGTGTTTAAACTGTTTGTGTGTGTGTGTGTGTGTGTGTGTGTGTGTGTGTGTGGTATGATTCTGAATCTTAAAGCATGTTATTGCATTTTAATGTACAAGTGTTTGCTGGGTAGCATGGCAGACGGAGCATATGTGTTGCTATGTGTGTGTATTTTTCCATTTCCCCTCTTGCCTTTAAATAAGAGCATTGCCACTGAGCTGTTTATTGGCTCAAGGTTTCTGCAGCGGTAATGATGCAAGGAGAATTATGTGGGCTGAGCTGAAGTCTGGGAGGCCTGCGCACCCTGGCCTTTCTGAAGTTACATTTAACCCAAGCAAAAAGCACTGCCAAGGAAACTAAGAGTATGTGTTCCTGTAACTGCGTGTGTTTATGTGTGCGTGTGCATAGAGGAAATTATGCTTTTTTTTCTCTTCCCTTTTTTCTTTTTATCCTTAAACGCCTAAATGTCCATAGTTCTGGTTGGCCTTCTTTCATTTATAAATTGTGAGTGGTTTTATGCAGTGGGCTGAATAACAGCTGTTAAAATATGCATTAGACACAGTGAGCGAGTGTGTCTGGGGAAAGAACATTATGTTGGTTTTGGTGCAGACTGCACTTTGCAGCATCACAGGTTTCAAGAAAAGTCATGACCTTTTACAGAACACCAAAGTGGTGGTAGTTTAGTTATACAGACAACAATGTTTGTGGATCATAAATGCATCACAGTGTTGGGATTTTATTTGATACAAAATCCCAGACAGGTAATTTAAGTATAGTAAAGTGACCTAGTTTTACTGCATTATATGTATTTCGCATGTGACTTTTGGACGAGGTAGCCCTATGTGGTTTGTTTTACTATGAAACAGGAGTTCTCATAGTTTTGATAACTGCAATTTAAAAAAGATGTGTCAAAACCCTGTAATGTGTCCACAGGATGGGGAATATTTTTCTGCTGGTTTAACCATTAGTTCATGCTTTTGCATTCACGGACACCCACTGTCTTCGTCGGTGTTATGACAGTTTAGCCTTAAGAGAAGTCTTAGCCTTTAAATGATTAAAACAGAAGAGTTGAAATTAAGGAAAAATGTGTCCTTAGTTTGCTCTGCACTGATACGGTCCATCATGGTGTGGAATGAAAAGAGGATGAATATTTTTAATTTTCTAGTTACATTTCAGGACCAAAATAATCTTAGGAAGGGCCGTCAATGGCCATTGATAAAGCTGCGCTTTATGGATGCTGCTTTTCAAAATAAACAGGAGTTGAAAGTAAGCTCTTCATTTCAAATGACAAGTTCTTAAAGGTACAGAGTCATTTTTTGAGGTTATTAAATAGAAAGAAAGGATACTATTCTCTGATAAAATAATCTATGAAAAAAACAGAGCAGTGGGTTTGCAGTTTGTGAAAGCCAGCATGTTCAGTAGGAGACATCTCCCTTCCTACTTTTACACATTTGGCTGGAGATTGGCCACAAACATATGTTGCAAGCCATGGCGAGACATTTAAATTAATCTCTGCACCTTCAGACTCAAGATATGAATCATCATACCTAGGTTTTATTGTTGGAAATGGGTCCTCTTCACCAAAGAAATGAAAACACCAAAAAACCCAACAAAGTTACACCAACTACAAAGATTCAATAACAGCCTCTCATAGAGGCTAACTGTATGGCTGAGTATAACAAGTCTGTGCCACAGGAGCCACCCTTTTAACATTTGGAAGATGCAGTGTAACTATCTGACAAATGCTATGGCTTGCTATGTGGTTTACTCCCCTGAGTGTGTGTTCCAGTTTGTCTGATTAAAATTCTACTAGCTCATTTGAATTGTTACTTAGCCCTAATTAGCAGGTAGGATCCAGTGTATCTAAAAAACATACAATCTTCTGGCTCCATGATAATGATAATGCTAAATGTGGGGCTTTAAAATGTGAGTTAAAAATGCTACAGCCTTCTTTTATATACACTGTATTGATGACTTTTGAGATGGATCTGAGTGTCACTTATAACATTGTGTAGAAAGTTAGGACTAATGACCGATGCAAATGTTACTGTACAAAGAGTGATTTTAGGTTGTTTGTTAAAATTAATTCATAAATTATGTGCCTATGCATTTTAGATAGTCACTGATAGGTAATATATGATAATATGACAGATAATAGCAGAATTTTGAGGCAGCATTTGTCTTTTTAAATATACCCGTTCTCCTCAAAGATGCATTGATTACCAAAGTAATGAAAAAGCAAAGCATTGTATCCTTCTGATCTTAATGGTGAAACAAGGTCCATCATTCATCAGTAACAAAGTCGACTCTCAGTGAAAAAGAAAAGTTACCATTTGTCTAAGGGATGGTGTGTGTGTGTGTGTTGGTGCTTGTTCTTGTTTGTCTGAGGAGAGGGGAAATGGCCTGTGATGTTGTGGGACACACAGGTGTATCGGAGTTAAAAGCATTAGGTGTCCGAGTCCGTGGATTCCTGATATGGTGGTGAAATGTGGCTTCGTTTAGCACAGCAAAGGGCCTGACATTAGAGAGGGTGATGACAGTAATAGTTAGGAGGGTCAGCTAAACTTTACCACACACAGGACTGAGACAGAGAGAGAGAGACAGGAAGAGATGAATGTGCCTGATTACATTTGTATGAAAGTTGAATGAATTTAGTTCACGCGTTAAATTCTGTGTATCATAAATTTGTCTTTGAGGATCCAGAAACGCTCTGCAGTTCTCTGCAGTTCTGGGGCTTCAATGCTGTCCCTTCACTTCATTTTTCATGTTGTGCATTCTGTTCCTTATTATATGACACATAGCTGACATGTCACAGCAGATACAAAAAAAGCTTCTTTTTTTGTTAAAAGCTAAAAATTAAAGCACTGAGCGATTGTTGTCTGGTGTTTCAGATGTCTGTGAATCATTAACAGCTCACATGGTTTAATTTCAGCAAATGTTCAAGTAGTCTAATATCTCACCAAGAGCACCAGTCAGCATTAGAGAAAAACTGAAAACAGATTTGTGTATAATAAAATGCTTTCTCTTCTTTCCTCTGCTATTAATCATCTGACAAACGTTCAAGTTTATCTGATGTTCTTGTTTATAAAACCCTGTATAGTAGTTCAAACTGGCTCTAACTCCAGAAGATAGAGGCGTGACACGCTGCTTGCATACCGATGCTTCAGTAATTAATAAGCTAATCGGGCCCGAAATTAGTCAGAAGGATAAAAACAGTACTTTTGCCGTATTCTTAGCAACTTCAACTATATTTTCTGTAGGATTCTCCATGTGGAACTTTCACTTGCAGTTGACTTTTCTTTTCCCTTTGGTGTGTATGAACTTAACTACAGTATCTGAATATGTTTTCCACCACTGTTGCCTAAATAACTGAAGGTGTTTTCTGTGCTGACAGCTAACTATTAAAGTGAAGTTTATGCATATAACCATTGTTCCCTGAGGGAAACAAAAGATGGCTTCAATATGAGACGATTTTTCTTCCTGGATATCTTATAAGGCAGACAGTTTGTATTAAATTCAAGATCTACATAATTACATTTTCACAGGATCAGAATTTTTTGACTGGAGAGAATCCGTTGAGGAACAGGCTCTGCAGGGAGTGTTATGGATTGAGTAGTTAATTAGTTTTTATTATGTGTTTAAGTCAAAGTTGGTCTGCCTAGAATTGTTTCTGCTACATTTTTTGTTGCTATTAAATCGCCACTGTGACTGAAAAGACAAAAATGGAGAAAAAATTGTTCTGATAATAGGCTTCTTGTGGGTAAATGAATAACTTCCTTCATTTCTGATTAGTCTCTAAGTAAGCAGAAGGGAATGTAATTTTAGATGTTTTTGGCAGCAGAAGGCATCTTTCTTGTATCTGTCCCAAACTGCATTTTGTTTATACAGAATCTGATTTTTTGGGTTGATTTGCTTTGGCAGAGAGTAGCTTTAGGCTGCCTCTGCCTCCCACCTGACCTTGCTATACTTAACATTAAAATGCATCTTGCCATGAAAACTTTTAAATTGGATGCAACTGGATTTGAAAGGACGATGTCAGTGACTTTAGTCTTAGAATTTAGTTCATATTGTCTCTTTATTCCCCAGCTAGTTTTCTTTAAGCATAGACTGCATATAAATGTGATGGTAGACACATCATCGGCAATATCTTTGCAATATCTTGGTATTCAAGTTGTCATATGCACAGCACAAATCTGATTAATAATGTATCTTCAGTATATCCTAAGGAATTTAAACTTCTTTGTTGTTTCCATCTGCACACACCCAAGGTGCATGCTAATGCAAACAGAAAGGAAATGTGTGCCTTCAGAACAGACCCAGATGGATGCTCCAGCAAAAGAAACAGTAGTCAAAGACTGTCAATGAATTCTCCAACAGTCACTGGAGACATCAGGGTTGGCAAGGTCATTCTTTCTGCTTGGCTAGGCACATGCATGCACACACACTCACACACAGGTGTTCATTGTTCAGTCAGCCTTCCATCATCCTTCACGCCTGGGGCTATGAATCAGTTTGAGAGAGAGAGTCAGAGAGGGCTCTTTAAAGTAAACAGGGTTGAGCAGATCTCCATTTTCTGGTCAGATTTATTGGTCTGGCATTCGACCCCAAGTGCCCTATGCATGAGTGGGCCAAGTGATGGGCCAGGGTGGTGGCGGTATCTGTATTTCATTGAAAAAGTTAATTGACTAGTAGTAGCAAGTAACAGGTCAGCTGGAGGTCAGAGGGTTAGGCAGTGGGTCATTATTTAGACAAAATCCAAAGATACATAACAATGTCAGCAAGACAAGAGTATAGAGTAATTTCATACATAAAAGCAGCAAAGTGAAGGTCTGGGGGATTTTATTTTGATTTATTTCAGTTGGGGTTTTTTGTCTTGTTTTTTTTTTATAAGATTCAGAGAGTGGTATTTAATCAGGGAATGCGAGGAGAGCAGTGCTTGTCCAGTGAAATCTAAGAATGGACATTTCTCTCCTGTCATCTCAAACAGCATTTGGTCATCAGGGTTCTGGTCTGTTTGATCATACATTTAAATTCATGCCGTCTTGTGGCTATTGCCTTTGGAGGCAAGCTTGACTCTGCTTGTATCCAGTTCCACTGAAATCTGTAGCATCCCTCAAATGTTTGAGTGCCTACGTCCTGTTAACAGTGGCTTGAGCTGCTAAATCTGCGAGGCCTGGTGATTTGTACATTTATTTTAGATAAATCTCTAACAGGAGACAGATGAGAGAGTAGTAAAAACGCTGCTTCGAGCTCAGTTATATGGTCTGTGCTTTATGAGGAAACAGAGCTAGTATTAGCAAGAATGCACTCTATGATTTATCATCTTAGCAGATGAATGTTCTCCTACTAACCACCTTGACCAACATGTGATGTTAAAGTGCAGAGATAAGTTTTTAACAACTCCTTTAGCATGTTAGCTAACAAAGCGCCGATAATGGAAACTCCTGCCTTGTCCAGTCTAATAAAACAGGCAAGTAGAACAGCTGCAGGGTCAACCAGAAATTTCAGACAAATAACTTGATTGACTGAATGTGCTCAAGCCTTTTAATTTAGCTAAGAAAAAAACAAAGCAGAATAGGCCTCAAGGTGGTTTACATTTTAAGGTAAATACTATACAATAATAGAGAGAAAACCCAACGATTAGACAGTTCCCTATGAACAAGCACTTGGCGATAGTGGAAAGGAAAAACTCCTTTTTATCAGAAATGAACTGAACCTCCCTGAACTTGGTTATGACAAGATTCAAGGAAGCTGAGTCACCAGTTGGGAATGAAGATTACATGAAAAGGAGTGAAGAAGAAATGCTCCATGCATCATGGGAAGTTGCCAGCAGCCTAGGCCTATGGCAGCATAACTTGGTTAGTTGTTGAGGTCACCTGATTCAGACCTAATTATATGTTTTATCACAAGTTTTTAAAGCCTAATCTTAAAAGTAGAGGTGGTGTCTGTCTCCTGAATCCAAACTGAAAGCTGAGCGCTCCGCCTCCCATCCTACTCTGAAATACCCTAAGAACCACAAGTAAGGCATCAGTCTGAAAGCAGAGTGATCTATTGGGGTGAAATGGTAATATGAGGTCTGATTATTCATTTTAAACAACTTTTTTTACATTTATATTTAGACAGACCAATGCGTTAGCATAAAATGCACATTATCATGCCAATATAATATAACTGCCAAAATAATGTCTTATAGGCATCTTGCTTACCAGCTTAGTGTCAACTGTTAGTACTTAATTACAAGTAAGTTATTAGGCTTATGAGATAGTGAGTTTTGAAGACGTATTACCATAACGAATTTGCCATAAAACAAAAGTACTGGAATAAATTCAGATTGTTATCAGATGATTGCACAAATGTCTTGTTGAAACAAGCCTGGAACATTTATTTAGACAATCATCTTAAAGCACTGTCCCAACATTAATTCCAAATCACCATCGAGATTGAGGTCTGCATGTAGAAAATCACCTTTCAAATTTGATAATATTAATAACACAGACTGAAAAACTTTGCCTGAAAGGTTTCGAAAAACTTTTTAAATTTCCCTTGGAAGTTGCACTTAAACCAAGATCTTGCTGCTGTTGAATTCGCTCATGTATATTTCAATACATGATTATTTTGGCACCATGTCTCAAGTGGGATGAAAAGCATTTAAAATGAGAGCGAGAGATATAAAATGGTTGTCCATCCAAGGACTGTTGAGACTCATCACACACAACTACAAATGTGTACCCCATGGTGACCCTAGAGGAACCCTGAGGAAACGCACTTGAATTTTTTACCAAGTTTTATGCTAATTCAGGGAATAAATGTTGAGATATTTCAAATGACAAGTGGCAACTTTGACCTCCTGCAGGGCACACTGCAGGAAGAGATCAAAAAGCTCCTTATTCGTCCATCATGCAAAGTAATATCTGAACCACATCTAATCTCAGTCTAACAACTTGCTAGCAGTGCTAGCTGGAAAATCAAAGACTCACCAAGGTAACTTTGGCAAGTTTGAGGTAAGGATGATAATTCTGTTACAGTTATTAATTTACATGAAATTTCTGAACATGCAAAAAGTGTCTTATCAAACTCAATACACGTGCATGCTCATTGACAAGCATGTTTCTCTCCTCCATTTTTTTCCCTCTCCTTATCCTTTATCCCTCTATTGTTTCACATTCCAGTTTCATGCCGCCACGGGAACATAATTGAATTCCAGTTACCTGCATCAAAGAGACTTTCCTTCACCCTCTTTAGGCATGGACCACGTTTCAGTGACAGGCAAATTGATTCCTCAGTAGGAGGGGATAATCTAGGCAGGGGAGGGAGAGAATGCTGTGATTAAGTTGGAGACATTGTGAAGGCAATCGAATCTGCCTGAGGAGATCGCTATCAGATAATAAGCTGGATAGTTAGATCAGAGTCTTGTTTGACAACGCCATTCCTCTGCAGAGTTGTGTCCTGACTCATGCGTCAATGAAGGCAGAAGAAGCAGGATAAACATTTGATTTTTATTTTATTTTCACAGCTTTATTTCCATCATCAAAACTGCCCCAAAATATCCTGTCCTTTAAGGGTCTACGCCCATGTAGCTTAAAATTATGTTTCGATCGATCCTTATGCAGTGCTGATACTTGAAGCAGTCAGTATGTTTATGCCAACTGTGAATCTATCTATCTATCTATCTATCTATCTATCTATCTATCTATCTATCTATCTATCTATCTATCTATCTATCTATCTATCTATCTATCTATCTATC
>NW_005187604.1:478913-489414 GCF_000239375.1 Pundamilia nyererei
ATCTATCTATCTATCTATCTATCTATCTATCTATCTATCTATCTATCTATCTATCTATCTATCTATCTATCTATCTATCTATCTATCTACATATAGTTTTCAGTTTTAGAATTTTCTCCTGCTTAACCTTTGTAAGGATGGGTGAGACTCTCCAACCTGAAAGGCCAAACATGCATACCCACACAAATGGATCAAAAATCTCTTGGCCAGATGCACACACACTGTACACACAAATATCCTGCAACCTTGGATTTGAGCACTCATCATTATTTATTACGTCTCAGGGGCGGGCGGTTTGCCTAACAACTAGACCTTGGAAACCCTCCCCAGTAAATTTTGAAGTCATGTTGCTTTTCAATCCTCAGGGTCAACTCAGTGCTACAAATGCTTCACTGGCCAAAGACTCTAAAGTTTTCCCCTTCTTAATATGTAATCGTTGAAATTCATAATAAGCTGTTCCACTCCACTGAATGTTGTATTATACAAGAAAACAGAAGGACTGCAGAGCTAATCTGTCTAAGATGCAGGTGCAAAATGAGAAATTGACAATAACTAAGCAGAAAAAACCCACCCCCACATGAAATAACTATTTGAGGCACTCTGTTCTTTGCTTTTAATGTTGTCGATTTAAGGACTTATAGTTATTCAAAAGATGCTGCAACAACCAGTAAATGTCATGTAGCACCTTCATTGTAATAGATCTTGATTTAATGCTTGCTGAGCTCTCAGGTTTGGACCATCAGCAGGACTCACCACACCAGATTTTTTGCTAATGGCCCAAGACTAAAAGCTCAGCAGTAAAATGAGATGTATTACACTGCAGCTGTCAGACTGTGATTGTAATTTTATTTATTCATTTTTTAGCTGGCAATCTTATCGGAGAACATGTACTTAGAGATGATGTCTTAGGTATGGAACAGTGAATCCGAAGCTACCGGACCGCCTTTCTTGTTTTAATGCTTTACTGTCATGTGAAGTGGGGTTTTATTAAGACAACTAATGCTCTCTAATTAAAAGTGGATAAGAGTCAGTACTTGTCTGATAAATGGGATCGTCTAGCTTTGTATCTAGCTTTTAATTAAAGCTACAGTGTGTAACTGTGTCGTGTTGTGCTGGTCACTTGATATGAATGCCAAGTGATCGGCATACACAACTACTTGGGCACTGCTGGTTCTCACCACTCTGTTATAGCTTCTTTTCTTGGCTTTATCAGCCAACAAAAAGTTAAAGGTAAGGAGCCACACTTCAGGAGTCTAAGTTTAACCCTATTAAACGATTGCAAAGGTACTATAAAGTGTTGTACACTGGGGTTGTTCTGGATCATATTTGACCCGAATCTCCTGAGTTGGATTAGATCTGTGAATCTGTGAAACTATACATGTCCTTTCTATGCATTTTTGTTATGGCGTGTGTTGACAGAGTTTAAGGCGGCCCTTGACACTACCACAAGAACTGTGTTCCCATCACATTTGCCCAGGTTGCCACAATTAACTGCTGGCCTTTAAATGTTATGGGGGTATCTCAAAACAGAGGTTGCTCAGAGAGTGACTTGAAACAGTGTGCTTTGATAGAGATATGATCTTTAATAAGACACCACATTGGTGGAGTGGTTGGAGCACTGTCACCTCACAGCAACGAGGTTCATGTTTCCATGTTTGAATGTTGAATATTGAGTTTCAACAGGTACTCCCAGGGAGAGTACTCGATATTTTCTGGGTATTCTGGGATTTCTCCAACAGTCAGCAACAACAAAATAATATGAAAATGAGCAAGTTAGACTCCATTAATCCAGAGCTAACTAGATGAAAACACAGAAATCAAAAAGGGGGGATGGGGTCATAAGATAAGACACAATTTCAGTGAGTGTGGGAAACATATACACAAGGCTTCCTGCCACAGCTTTGAATACACCGCCTAGTTAAATACACAGCTGCTCTCTGATACATTTATTAATCTTCCAATATTAATGTCAAATAGGCTTTTTATACATTCTAAATTGAAATTTAATTCAAAATTCAGTATAAACACAGTACTTGCTTCATGCCTTAGTATGTAACAGTGAGGCTTCCAGAAGAGTTTGTTCTCAGTGCCTTGTTTGGCAAACAGGCTGAGGGTAGATAGGTTTTTTAGGCAGCTTCTGAAAAAGTCATGAAATTGTATTTATTCATGAAAACAATGGTGCAGTTTGGAAAGCTTAACTCTCTCATCATTCACTTAGAGACTACAGCTTAAAATCCCACAGGGAAGCATCATTTTTCACACTTTCTTTGGTATTACTTTTTCACTTTATTATGCTTTTGCTTGCTGTTTGTTTAGATTTAGACACCAGAGTACTTGGTTAGGTTTTCCAGTTTGCTTGGGTGATGCATCCCCTCAGAGGTGTCTCAGAAAATATGCGGTGCAGGCAAAAAACCAGCTCAAACTAAAGTACATTTGTTTCGATGTCAAGCTGACTGTCAGAAACAAAGGGACAGTTTGTGCCCAAATGCACAAGCCATTAGATCTCATTTTATGACTGCTGTGTGTTTTTATCATTGTACCTGGCTGACTCATGAGATGGTCTGATACTAGACACTAAGTACATAGTAAAGCGACGGGTACTTCAAAAGTGTTTTTCTACTCTTGAGCTCTCAAAGCACTTTCACTACAAGCCCTGTTGACCCAGTCACACAAACTCACAATCATACAATTGCTTTTTTCTATACCGGAGTGCCTTGTCCAATATTCACACAAACCAATGGATGCATCAGGATAACTCAGGATTCAGTATATTGCCCTTCTGAGTCACAGTAATAACAGCTAATGTGAAAAAGTGATGCTTTTGTTGCTTGTTGTGTTATATGAATGTGTAAATTGTGTAAAAAAAAATGTTATATCAGTCCTAGTCAAAAGCCTGAGTTTTAAAAGTGACAAAGGAATAATTAAACATTAGTTTAGCCTTCCCGAATTTCTCAAATGTTGCGCAGCTCACAGTTATTCTTAACACCACGAGCCTAAGTTATGTATACTTGTGTTCAAACGTTCAGTTCTGTTGTGTAACTTATAGTGGACCTGCCGTTTGGATTAAATTCAGTGCACCTGGAGTGGAACAGTGTAAACTCTCAGTGTGTGGTTTCTGATGATAGCCAGGAGGGAGATAAATCAAGGCAAAGATGGTAGCCAAGCAGGACGGGGGTTCAGAAAGCTCTTGGAATATAAACGATTTGTGCTTTATCTGCATGTGTGTCCTGAGCAGGGGATCAGAATTCCTCTGGCTAGTCTCTGTCAGTAACGTTTGTCACTCTCTGTTCCCTGCAGATAAGTGCCGGTTGCCCTCTCTCTCACCCACCACAAGTTTTGCCTGTGGTGTTGCTTAATTGTCAGCAGCACAAGACCAAAGTTTTGTCCAGGCATAAACAGCTGTACTTAAACGAATCAATGCCTACCTTGGAGATGGGTCTTATAAGCGGAAAAGAGCCCCCTTTCTACCTCCGTCCTTCTTCCTTTACCCTTTAGGTCCACCATCCCAGGACTGGCAGACGTGTGATTTACACCCCCGCTGCTGGACCAACGGAACTGGACAGTCAGATGCCTCTTGTCAGGACACCCTCTCAACCGTTGCTTCAGTCTTATTTATGAGGCTAGCAGTGTTCAGCTCCATGGCTGATCATTTTTCCATGCAGGATGAGCTTGCCTCTGGATGCTGATGCTGGACGTACTGGGGGGAGGACACGGGGTGGGCTAAGTTCTCGGGCTTAATGCCAAGCACAAAGGAAATGGCCGGGTGTGTGTAGGGTGCTGTTTTTGCGAGAGTCATCATTTAATTATATGCAGCTTATTGATCAGAGCAAAGCCTAATGATAATTTTTTTATTTCATTTTCTCACTATCTCTCTCTGAAGTTGGATTAGAATAATTACCTGAGCCTGTCATGCATTTTTCATTCAGCATGCCTGATAAGCTCCTCCACGCTGCTGCAGTCCTTAAATCCACACTCAAAAAATCACTGTCTAACACTTCTCTGTTGCAAGAAGGAAAATCACTACTCCACCTGATGTGACGGGCATTCAGTTTGACTGAAGGATCACATGTTCCTGCCTTTCACTTCCTGTTTAGTCCAGTCTGTTTTACTTTGCTCTGCCCCACTCTACTGCAGCTTTGGTAATGAGAACTTGAGGTCACCTAGGCCTGGTGTCATTATTCAGTGACTGACAGACTGACAAGCCCTCTTGTCTTAGCTCAGTCGGCTGCAGGTGACCCCAAATAGCTGGACCATGATGGATGGCAGCTGACAGAGGGCTGACAGCAACTGGAGGGAGAAACTGCGCTGACTCGGGAACTCTGCAGCTACCACTGCCAGCGGCTAAACATTTTGGAGGTCACTGCAGGAGTTTGGATTTGTGTAAGCACGAATCTCTGTCAGTTGGTTAAGCCGGCTGTGGCCATTGCCTTGAGATGATAAACAGGAGAGGAGTGTGAGTAGATAGTCAGTGGCTTGACTCAGGGAAGTTGCATATGGAGAAAGCAATGGGAGAAATGGCGCTGTATGATCCCTCAGCAGCTCATGAGCTCATGATTAAATGCAGAGGAGACTTGACTAATGCTTAAGAAAATCAGATGTGGCAATGTGTGGCATCACTTGAATACATGCACTTTTCTCAGGTGGCTAAATGAAAGAAATGCTTTTCTGCCTGTTTCACAGAGTGGGTCTTCTACTTAAACGGGCACAGTGGATCAGGTTTCAGGCCTTTGCAAGTAACGGTCAGTTGTGTTTCTGTGAGTGACTTCCAGATAACATCAAGAACTCTGTGTGTATGCATGTGCATCCACTCTAAAGCTGGGACCATGAAAGCATCCATCAGTTGAAAGGACAAAAGGCTCGTGCTGTGTGCACTCCATCAGCCAGACCACCACACCTCTCCCACACATGGGCGTGGCTAACTCTTCAGAACAGGCCTGAATAACAAGGTGCTAGATTTGAATAATTGATGTTTTGTTTAAACTACTAGTAAAGTCTGTATCTCGCCACCCAGTATAACCAAACTGCGTATACACAGCCTATACTGACAAAGCTAGGCAGCATGATTGGTATTTTAAAAACTTATTCTAAATGCCTTATGCGACAAGGGTATTTTTACTCACAACTCATTTCATCAATAATTTTCGTCACAGAAATTTTGATGTTTGCTTTTCAAGACATTTTAGGACCCTAATAGCACAAATAGCACCAATATAGCAGCCTGAAAATAGATAGCATATCAGCAGACATCAAGCCAATTTCGACAGCATTAAAGAGGAAATAAAGTGCCGCCAGTCTTGAAATAAAGAGTGCACCGTGCTGCAGGAATTTACTCCAACTGATCACTTCATCAGACACACTCACTGATTAATTCTCTCTGCTTGAAAGGAGGGATTCATCAGTGGATGGAGTCTGTGCTTGGGATGAAAACCTGCAGCCTTTTGGCTCTTTTCAATACATAGTTGGCCTTCACTGGTCTAATAGATGAATCTGAAGAAGTGAATTTCATTACCAGTTTTGGGGTTCTTTCCAGCCCTGTACATATAAAGGTGGCAGTGATTGATTTTGGAATAGTTCCCATTTATAGTTTGGTTGGATAGATGCTCTCACATATTGCAAATCACCAATATGCTAGCATAATCTATTTAGGCAGATTTTGTCAGCTACTTAAAACTAAAAATGAATGATCCCAAACAGTCATTATATGAGAAACCAAGGTATCACAAAAAAGGCTTATGAATGTTTATTTAATCAAGACTTTCTATATTTTGAGCCTCATATTCACCCAAAGGCTACCAATGCCAAGACTCTTATTTGCTATTGTTATTTTTTGGGCCTTTTTGATGTTTTTGGACATGTTTTTGGCCCAAAACAAGTCACAGTAGCTCAAACTGTTTAAAAATTGAATGCTGGTTCTGATACAAAGGTGTCAGTACAAAGCACTTTGCAGTCCAATCCATGGAGGCTCCACCTTGCAACCTACAGGATCTGCTGTTAACATCTTGATGCCAGATACAACACTACACCTTCAAGGGTCTCGTGGAGTCTGTGCCTCAACAGTGAGGGTGACCAACACAGTATAAGGAAGGTCATAATGTCATGCCTGATTGATGTAAGTATCAACATTGCTATCAGCCACACTCTGCACTCTCCACAATACACAAATTCTTGCTATATTTCACAACTTTGGAAAGATTTGGTTGTAGACATTTACCCTTCAGCCTATCTTTCCTGGGCACAGCTTCTCCACTAAGAACTCCAAAAGTTGCCAGTCAGTGCAAGTTATTGTGGTAAAGTTAAATAAACAGCCAGAAGGCTGTCGCGTTCCAGTGAAAGCCGAGGGTTAAGCTGCCAAACACCTTCTCATTTCTAAGTGATTTTCACTGTTCTGCTTTTACTTACAGAAAGTTGAAATAGCTTTTTGAATTAGATTACGGTGTAGCTGAAAGGCTTTGATACATCTTTTTAGGAGGTAAAAGGTGGCATTTTAAATAGAAGTATCTGTGTAATGATACACGTCAGTGCTAACAGTAGAAATGTAGGGCAATGCAGAATAAGCAACATGTACAAAGCCTTTTGCAAATGAGCTCTTATTTCTGGCTCTAAGTCTCACTGAGCTTAGAACATTGCACGCTAAGCGCTATCTTGCTCACGCTATATGCAGGCTGGCGAGTCGATCAGGGAGTTTTTCTTGCCTGTGTCATGTTAGCTGACTGCTTGCTTATTTTTCCAGCTTCAGTGCAGAGATAGTATGAGGTAAAGAATTGGGACCACATAAACCCTATTAATCATGGGAAAGTCTGGGCTTCCCCAAGCAGAGAGACAGGATTGTTGTGTGTTTATTTATACATGTCTACATGCATGCATGAAACCATATAATATGTATGGAACCGTGTTGATATTTCTGTACTTGTCAGTTTATGCATGTGCTTGCATCTTTCCTCCACTCCTCATTTGACAATTTCTGCTCCCATATAAAGGATACAATATCTAAAGTCCATTCATCAAAGTCAAAAAACAGGCCTTTATTATACTAGTGTGGTGCGTGTAAGTGGTTCTGCAACCATGTTCATATACAGTATGCATGTGTATGTATAGTCCCCTAGTTTTTATATATGTTCTTTAGCAGAGTTAGGACAGGCTGATTTCTGGGTATGTGTCCATGTTAACAGTGCTAGAATGGAAGATGAGAGGATGTTTGTGATGTTTCCTGGAGCTGTGAATACACGTCAGCATGTAATAAACTATATGTGTATTAATATAAGATGTGTACTACAAGGATAAGGTGCAGGCTGTTGTCTGCTGTGCCACATTTATGTTTGTCCACCTGTGTGGATTTGCACATTTAAGCTGTGTGCATTTGTGTGCAATCATTTGTGTGGCTTCCATGATATATTCATGTATGTGTGTGTGTGTGTTTGGATAGTACCAGACCACATGCTCCAATCATCAGCAACAGATGGGCTGATAAAATGCCAGAGAAGCAGCTATTACCAGCAATAAAACCAGCCGGCTGTTCAGTTAGCAAAGGGTTGCCAGGTTTGAACAAACACTCTGTGCATCTTAATAAACTACCACTGATCTTATTTCTGAGATGTTTGACCAAAAGAAAACAATAAATCAAGACTAACAAGAATAATATACGTATAAATCCTGATTTGCAAAAAATGTCAATTTTACAAGAACTGCAACATTATTTGCAACTTGATGAAGGGGCTGTGACACAATATTATTCGAGGTCTTTTGAAACAATTTCACATGGCAGAATATAAAATTTAAAAAAAAGTTTGTTTTTTGTGACAGTGGAGGTTTGCAGTACATCCTAAGCAAGCACTCAGTCAGATTTAGTCAAATCTCTTTGGCTATCGGATCACTGTATGTCATTTTAGTTTGTTGATCTCTCTCCCTCCCTCTTTCTCTCTGTCTAAAACAAAAATCCATCTCACCCCTAGGGGGTGGTATGTCTGTGTTCCTCTGTTAGAGGTCTGAGAGTTTGAGGGTTCTGCAGTGTCTTGCGTATTTCTAATCCTAGCACTCTTCTGGACAGAAAGCTCTGAGGAATCTATTGGAGCCGCTGTTCCAATTTCAGGGTTACAGCACCTAATTCCCCTACTACCACTCTGACCACTTAGGACTTTACCTTCCACATCTGTCCCAGTTGTTCCTTCAGTACTTCTTTATTTTACTCATGCTCTTTATTCTTCATGTTACTATCTGCTGAGATTGCCATAACTATCACAAATGTGATAGTTATCAACCACCACTACATATCTCGCTCACTCCTGTCATAAGCTTAATGTCCTCCACGTATGGGAGGTGGCTGATGGTCAACTCCCATACATGGAGTAGGAGCAGGACAGTGTACCTTGATATATTCCAAACCTGATGATGACTTGTGCGATTGCCTTTGGCCTCCAGTGTTGTGTTACACAGTCCCATTGAGTTCCAAATGAATGTTATTAGCACACTATTAGCCTTGTGCAGAGCGAAGCACTCCAGTATTCAAGCATGGAGTCATAGGCATTCTTTGTGTCAATCCAGAGGGTGCAATGGGTGGCTTGCCTTGCTTTAGAGTCCTGGTAGAGGTGGGAAGTAATGAAATACAAATACTTTATTACTGTATTTGTGTAGAATTTTCAAGTATCTGCACTTTACTTGAGTAGTTTCACCGCAGTTCTTCATACATCAAACCAATTTGCGTCTAAACAGTAGCACATGAAAGGCGATTCTGTTCGTGTATCAATCACCAGGGCAAGTTACATAAAAACAGATGAAAGAGGCATAATCATGCGCCATAATCAGGCATTACATACTAACACAAGTATGTAAAAAGATGGCGCCTGTGTGTTTGGCATGCTGTCAACCGCTCTTTTTTATCTGTTTGATTTTATTGTTTTTAGCTAATGTTGTGCAACATGTGAGTTCAATACTGTTGTATGATCGCCAGACTTTATTGAAAATCGGCTCATCCACCAAAGTTTCAGTTTGGTTTGGTAAAGATAGCCAGGGTTTTCTGCCTCCCTACCTGGAAGCAGTACCATTGCGCTGGCATCCCCTACCACTGCCACCAGATATGCGGAAGCGAGGCAGGAGACGGGGTACCCGTGGAGGTCGCCTCGTTAAGCTGAGAATCCGGATTTCTTACCTTCCTCACGATCTACACTCCGTTCGTCAATCTTTTCCACGACTCTTGGTACCATCGCGTGCTCGGGATCCTGTGGATTCCTGGTTGGTTCCCGTTGTCGGCTCTATCGGGAGCAGCCCTGTTAAATCATTCCCTCTTCGGCATCTGCGTTGGAGGGGAATAGACCGATCAAACCTTCGATCGGCGGATCTGGTTGTCACTGCCGCGGAGGTCTCCGAACCAGCTCCCCTCAGGTTGGGTTTAATAAATGCCAGATCGGTGGTGAATAAGACCATCCTGAAGGATTTCTTTTCTTCCCATGCATTGGATTTCCTCTGACTGAAACCTGGAGTTCACCCAGTGAGTTAAGCGTCTTTTCTGAACTGCTGCCCGCTGGCTGTGCTTATTTTAGCGCTCCGAGAGCTTCTGGTCGTGGCGGGGGGTTAGCTGTTGTTTTTAAAGCACACTTTGAGTTTAAGCAACTATCCTCATGGACACGCCACACCAGCTTTGAACTTTGCCTGTGTGAACTGGGCCACTCGCCTTCATTGCTGTGTGCAATAGTTTATCGGCCTCCTAAATATAACAAGGAGTTTTTATCTGAGTCTTCTGAGTTTCTCGCTGACTGTGCATCCCGGTATGACCAGGTCCTGCTACTCTGTGATTTCAATATACATGTCTGTTGCCCAGGGAAGCCCCTGGCTAAGGAATTCATGGAGCTGGTGAACTCTTTTAATCTTGTTCAATCTGTTAAATGTGCCACTCAAGAACGTGGTCACACATTGGATTTGGTGTTATTATATGGGTTATCTGTCTGTAACTTACATGTGGAGGATGCTGTATTCTCTGACCATATGCCCATTTTACTTGAGGTTGTTCCTATCAGTCCTGTTGTTAAACGGGCTGCACCTACGCGATGTTATCGTGCCTTCGGCTCAGATACTGCTGAGCATTTTTCAACACTATTTGAACAACTTGTGTCCAGTCCCTCTGAGTCGTCCTCCGTAGATGGATTACTATCTCATCTGGACTCTGTTTGTAAATCTGCCCTTGATGTTGTTGCACCTCTAAGACTCAGGCAGTGTAAACCCAAGGCCCGTCCTTGGCTAACCGATTTTACTCGAGCCATTAGAAGAGAATGTAGGAGATGTGAAAGACAATGGAAAAAGGACAGACTGTACGTCTCTCTGGAAGCTCTTAAGATGAGCTGTAAAGCTTATCAGAGGGCAGTAAAGATTGCCAAAAACTCCTATTTTTCACAACTTATTGTTGTTAATTCACATAACCCTCGTGTTCTGTATACCATTAATTCTGTACTAAATGCAGAGGATCATGTTCTTTTGCAATCTTCTGAGGTTATGTGTAATAAGTTTCTTAATT
>NW_005187604.1:489434-491017 GCF_000239375.1 Pundamilia nyererei
CCCTCGTGTTCTGTATACCATTAATTCTGTACTAAATGCAGAGGATCATGTTCTTTTGCAATCTTCTGAGGTTATGTGTAATAAGTTTCTTAATTTCTTTGTGGATAAGGTTGCCAGTTTGATACCCTCCACTTTATCTTCTGTTGGCCTGGCTGTGCATGTTCCCTGTTTAAATTTGCTTATTGCTTTCAAACCAATTGTTCTACCTGAATTAGAGAAGCTTGTGTTAACTGCTAACCCGTGTGGTTCTCCGAATGATGTCGCTCATCCCCGTTTTCTAAAAAAAGTGTTTCCTACTGTTGGACCACATATTCTGAACCTAATTAATACCAGCCTCTTGTCAGGTGAAGTACCAAGCGGGTTTAAGCATGCAGTTATTCACCCCTTACTTAAGAAGCCAGGCTCAGCTATTTCAGTAATGTCAAACTTTAGACCCATCTCTAAACTTCCTTTTCTGAGTAAGATCTTGGAAAAGGTTGTTCACACTCAGCTGATCTAAACAACTCTCAAATGTTTGAAGTTTTCCAGTCTGGCTTTAAGCTGTTTCATAGCACAGAGACAGCTCTCATAAAGGTTATGAACGATATTCTGGTAGCGACGGACTGTGGTAAACATGTAGTGCTAATACTACTAGATATGACTGCTGCATTTGACACAGTGGATCACGACCTGCTGATCTCTCGATTACAGCTTTATGTGGGCATTTCTGGCTTTGCACTCCTGTGGATAAAATCATACCTCTCAAACAGGAGCTTCTGTGTTAAGTTGGGCTCCTTATCGTCCTCTGTGGCCCCTCTGCCATGGGGTGTACCACAGGGATCTATTCTTGGGCCATTACTGTTTACATAGTAACTCCTGCCGCTGGGTGCGATCTTTCGTAAACACAAAATTTCATTTCATCTATATGCTGATGACTGCCAGCTTTATTTTCCTTGCAGTCATTCTGATAGCTCCCCAGTTAGACTCCTGCTTGATTGCTATAGTGATGTTAAGTCATAGATGGCTCAAAACTTTTTAAATTTTAATGAACGTAAAATGGAAGCAATTCTGTTTGGCCCGAATCGTTCCTCTGATATCCCTGATGTTGACCTTGCTGCTCTGACCCCTCACCTGAAGAGCTCGATTACCAATCTTGGGTAAAAATCGACTCTGCACTTACCTTTGATGGCCACGTGAATGGGGTGGTGAAATCGTCATTCTATCAACTCAGGCATCTGTCGAAGGTTAAACCTTTTCTTTCAAGGCGTGACTTGGAGACTGTGATCCATGCTTTTATAACCTCACACTTGGATTATTGCAACTCCCTTTTAATAGGGGTTGGACTGGGCACTCTGACACGCCTGCAACTAGTACAGAATGCTGCGGCACGGTTTTTATCTGGTAAAAGGAAATTTGAGCACATTACTCTGGTTCTGGCCTCCCTCCACTGGCTTCCAATTGAATTTAGGATTCATTTTAAGGTTCTTTTTTTGGTTTTTTTTTAATCTGGTTTTTTTTTTAATAATGGTCTGGCACCTGCATATTTGTCTGATTTGCTGAAGCCCTCCCATATGGAAAAGATATATATAAATCTTATAAAGTTT
>NW_005187604.1:492072-505510 GCF_000239375.1 Pundamilia nyererei
AAGCTGGAGGAGGTGGCTGGGGAGAGGGAGGTCTGGGCCTCTTTGCTTAGGCTGCTGCCCCCGCGACCCGGCCCCGGACAAAGGGGATGAAGATGGATGGATGGATGGATGATGATGATGATAATGATAAAATGAGCCAGTATTTGTTTTTGTTTTTTTGCTACACAGATGTCAGATATCCATAAGCAGTTGCAGTACTTCAGCAACTAGCTACAAAAGAGGAGGGAGCATAAAGGGAGTTATTTTTCTCTTTTACATTTCAGCTAATTTCAAATGCAATGTTTCTATCAGCTCAACAAACATCAGTTTGCCGTGCAGTGTTCTGCTAGCTTAAGGTCCAATTATTGTTCTGAACTCAAAAGAATGAGTGCTAACTTCACTTCACTCTTCACAGAGATGGAGAAAGATAAGAAAGACAGGACAGGACAGGAGAAAAAGATGTTATATTTATTGGTAAGGACGCCTCAGCGCCGTTTGATAAATTGGAAATATCAAGCATACATGTAAGTCCTCATGTTTCTAAATCAGATATTGGGTCTGTACATGTGACATTATGATTTTTATATATGTTGTGAAACGTGCTGAAAAACTAAGGCAGGACGACTCCTGAAACATCTGCTTACATCTTGCTGAATTCAGCTGTGTGAACCCAAAAAGAGCAGTAAACCTCAGAGCAGTAACAGCAGTACAGGTCAGCTGATCACAGCCTGCAAACAAAGGAAAAGAAAAAGGTTTTACTGGAGCAAAAATTGAGTTTGTGTCGTGGACTGAAGGATAATATAGATGCCCGTGACGTCCACAAGATAACAAGAAACAAGCCTTATATTAAGGTTGATATCATCTAAGGCTAAATGGAAAACTGTAAATGGAAAATTATAACTAAAAGAAGGACACATAAAAAAATGAGAGAACATAACAGCAGGATGAGACAGAGGGAAAGATCAATAACCTCAATAAACACAAACCGTAATCAGAACTAAATCACAACCAGGACAAAGGCTCAGGAACCTGAGAAAATGAAAACCTAAACCTAAACAATAAACAAAACTAGGAACAAAGAAACCATAAAACAACCAAACAAAGAGCTCCTAACAATAAACAAAAACAGTCACATCCCTGGGAACAGACCATGGATCATGACAGTTTACCACAAAATATTTGATTTGGGTTCATAATTTAGACACTGAGCGAGGAGCTTTGCTATCTATCTACCATAACATCAAAAAATCACAAGAAAAAAGAAAAGCAAAAATACATCGCATGCATCTGTAGGACAATAATACTAATATGAACATAACATACAAATGAAATGTGACAACAGCCTGAAAAAGAGACCTTTTTAATTTAGCTATAAGGTAAAGCAAACTGGGTTTGCAGTTCAAGCAGATTCTCGTGCAAACTTTCATAAACTGAAAACATAAGGGGTGGGCAATTATTTTTCCCAAGCGGCAAAATGAAAAACTAGTTTTGTTGTGGAGGGCTGCACCAACAAGCTTATAAAGAGATCAAATTAATACTGAACAAAAGCAAATTCAGCCTTTTGGCTATTGCTGTCTGGGGACTCTCTACTTTTTTGAGGATTAATTGTTATTAACTGACTTTTGTTAAGATGTCCTGTTTTACACAGTCAGAATGTCGACTCACATACTTGGAAATATACAACTAGAGTGCAAAAGAGAAATGTACGAGTCGTTTCAACCATCTGTAATAAGCGTATATGGATCATCATCAGCATTACCAGTATGTCTCCAAAATTGTGAGCCATTATTGGCTATTGAAAACAGTAGGCCTTTTGTACTACTTTGTCCTACTTTGCAGTAGAATCTCTGAAATGCTCCTTCATGAGTGGCGCCAGATAATGTGACAGCCAGCGTCATATTGTGGTTTTCCATGATCACAGCCAGTTAATGCCCTCCTTGTCCTCCTTGATGTATTTGAATTCACATGATGAATTTTGAAGCCACTAAAAGACAAACCTTTATCCAGAAACGGTGCCTGTGTATCCATCTGCCATCCCTCCAATACATAAGCATTACAACACTGTACACTACCAAGCATCATTTCTTGGGGAGTCATTGCTCCAGCAGAAGGAAGTGGCAGTGAGTACTGCTAGATTTCACAGCTGGATTGCAGTGCCTTCTGCTTTGCCTTATGGCCTTTGGTGTTTATATGCCAAGTAACATCTGCTATCCCCTGGTGACAGCAAGCATTTTCTTTCCTACACACAAAAAAACTCCAGTATTGTGTATTTAGTGTCTCATTTTTTAATGGCCATTCATTTTTTAAAGCTATAGGATGTGGCTCCGCTCTGGGCTTTGATCTTCAGATTGATCACCCTCCCTGTCTCCATCTGCTCTAATGTCTCAAGATTATCTGTCAGTGGTACACTTTCATGTTCTTCCTTTTGTTTTTATAATTTTTTTTCTCAGAATCCTGGAGGCCGGATGAATAAACTCTCTACAGATACATGACTAAATCCTTGTGCAGCCACAAATGTGGAAATCTTTTAGTCAGATTTACAAGCATGTGTTGGCACGACACTCTTTCTAAATCTCAGTCATGGCTAACATGCATGCACATGGCACGAGTTTGATTACTACTCTTATCTTTAGCCATAAATCGATGAAGCAATTCTTTTTTTATTTCACTTGTTTGCATTACAAAAACATGCCTTATATGCCAGACGTTCAGTAGACGTGGCAATGGAAACAACAGCAGTTTAATCCGATATGAAAATGAGACATTCTGTATTTGTTTTTAGGGCCTAACAGCAGACAGGCTTTGCAAACTATAAATGCTGCGGTTCCTATAAATAAATAAATAAATAAACAAACAAGTGGAGAAAAATAAATGTGTTTCACTTGGTGGTCTCAGTTTTGGAATCAAGAGCGGAAAAAAATAATAGTTAAAGAAAAATGGAGGCTATCAAATGGAAATTTAGAACAAAGGGGGGAAAATGGCCGAAATTCAAATAAGAGGTAAGAGACCTATCATTTTAGGAACGTGTGAGGACAAAGAGAAGAAGGGCGAACACAGCGTAGGCATGCCACACGAGGGGAAGCACAGATGGAACACTGGGCATTATGTTTACAGCTACATTAAACAGGTCAGAACACACTCAACAGATAATTGTTTAAATAAAATGCTCCAGATTGAAATGATGACATGGTGCTGACGATCTGTTGTCTGCCCCCCACAAGTTTGCCCATGACTGCGTGTTCACATATGCTGTGTAGGAGCCACAGAAGGATATCATTAACGTGACTGGAAAATGCTGATTTGGAGTTAAGAGAGCTGCAAATGACTTTGAGATAAACAGAATGTATTAAGAATCCATATATTAGTGTATTTATTGCAGTTTCTGAATGGACAACTAGTACTAGTAAGCGTGCAAACAGAAAATATCATGATACAGTAAGATGAAGTTCACTTGTACACGGTATCATCCCCAACTAAAACACACACGTCGCCGCAGGTAGGTAGATTCAAACTACACAGTCTACTTCTATAAATTACCACCTTACTAACGGAAAAAAAAAGGGGTTTTGGGCAAAAAAAAAAAAAACAAACCCCCGGAACCCTTGGGGGGGCTTGGTTAGCTGCCCACATTCAGATGAGAGACTTCTCCCCCGCAGATGTCTCTGACATCCTACAACAGACAGCTCAAATTTATTTATCAACTATTGATTGCGCAGTACCAGTCAAGGACTCATTTTGCACGCCGAGTTGGCTTTGACAGCCGCGGTCTGTGTTTTTAGAAAAAGGGGGCAGCTAACATTAACTAGCAGACGCGTCCAGATATTTGACATGCTTTTAGCGTAAAACGATATGAATAAGTGCTGCAATAACTTTACGCTGGCAGTAACATCCGACATATTCATACAATAAGACAAATGACCGAGTCCTCATGTTTGGTCCTCCACAAAGCAGTGGAAAATACCACCCTCTCAGCTGCTCTGTTACTCCTACAGTACCTTGCTCATGTTTAATGACAGATTAAGCACCATTTAGGTGCATTACTGCCACCTACAGTATATAATCATTCAATATGATGGCTCTCGTTTGGCCCAGCCTTGCTCCTCTAACATTTAGCAAGTTAGCTGGATGACCATAAAGTCAGTGACTTCTTCACCTGAATCACAATGATCTGCTAAAATGTTAGCCGAGAAAAGGTTATATTATCATGAGATCTGAGCTCTGCAAGTGCTTATAATATCAGTGCTAATCTTCATGGCTGTTTATGTGGTCCAAGGGATGCAATCCACAAGTCCACAGTCTGCTATCTTCTCCTGGTTATAAGCAGTGCGTTGTAAAAGGCTAAAGATAAGAAAGGTTTGGAAAGAATTGGTTGTATCAGATTTTTATCGTCGCTGTAATAACCCCATACCTTAGATAGGCTGTTACTGTGGATATTGCTTGAGAAATAAAATGCACTGCATTGCCTCCTTCCTTGGTAGCTACCTACTAACACAAATTGTCTTTCAGTATTTTGGCTTCATATTTATATGTAGTTGTAAATCTCTGAACAACGCTATAGACAGTTTTAATATAAACACTCTGAGAGCGCAGACTCTGTGTTATCTGTGAAGACAAGCTGAATCGCTGCTCGTAGAGTGAATACCCCCTGTGGACCAATAATACCAACCCTTGGTGATAGATATATACAAAAAAGCTTCACTGAAGGCAGAATCAAAAACAAACTGTGCACATGCTCATACTGCCATAAAGGGAGGGAAAAAATGGAGAGTTAGTTCTGCATAAAATCTTCTCTGCAGCACAGGTATAAAACAGCACAGGCTCTGCTACAGTATCTGATATATGGTGTATAAAGGGAGCAGTGTCAGGCAGTGCAAGGAGCTCTGAATGAAACATCAGTCAGCGGAAGTGATTCCTCTGTGGTGTGGAGCTCCCACGCACAATAGCATCTTCCTCCAGCGGAGGGCCCTCTGTCAGCAGGCCAGCTCTCATCGGCCGCCCAGGAACAAGGGCCTTCTCTCTGAGGCGGAGAGGAGTGCTTAGCCCCCCCATTGCACCCCCAAGTCCTCTTCCTTTGGTTTACTGGATCCTCCTGCTGAGTGATGAGGGCGAGGGCTGAACAGGACTGCCTGAACACTTGTGTCCACATACAGAGCATCAAAACGCACTCGCTTCCTGTTCATCTATGCTTTCATGTCATCACTGAAGCTTATTATATTATTATGATAAAAGCACATGCATAGGATCATATTTGTAGCTGCATTCATCAAATTTGATTTAAGGATTTAGGTATGGATTTGTTTATGCTTTGCATTTCTCCATACTTATTCAAGATGAAAAATACAAGGTTGGACATTTGTGTAACTTCCAACCATATTCAAACATATCAGCTGCCATATTTTTAATATTTAGGAACAGGACAGGAAGAAATTCATAATAAAGTAAAAGATAGGCGTTCAAGTACTCCCAGTAGGTCAGCTTGATCTCACTTTCACTGAAACAAAGCCATTTTCATCCAATCATACGGTAGCATTTTGCAACCAAATATCCATCTTCCCAAGACATGCAGAGTTGGACTTACGATAAAAACACCCCATGCTGCTGGTTTGACATCAAAATTCAGCTGCATAGAGAGAGAAAAGCATTTTTGTGCAAACACAGAAAGTGACCACTACAGTCGCTTCAGAAACAGGGAGCTGCTGTGAATAAACACTGTAACAAAATAGCAGTGATGTGGCAACACTGTGGCCGCTTAGAGCACATTTTGGCCTCAAAATGGTCATCGATACGGTCGTAAATACGTCAGGTCTGTGAGTTTGTTATTTTGAGTCATTCCCCCAGTATTCATTAGTGTCAAGTTGCTGTATGTGTGTGTGTGTGTGTGTGTGTGTGTGTATCTTGCTTCTGTGGTTTGTGTCTCACTTCTTGTTTTATTTTGCTAGTGTGTCTCCTGTGTCTCGAGTTTTACTTCCTGTCTGTCATTTTCCTTGATTACTTTCAACTGTGCCTCATTTTTCCCAGTTGCGTCCTCGTACCTGATTTCCTCAGGTGTGCGTGCATAAATAGCGCCGTCTTCCCTTTGTCCTTATTTTTGATATCGTTTACCATGCCTTATTTGTTTTCTCTTCCTGTGACTTTTGTAGATTTTGTGCTTTGTGGAATGCTTTTTATTTTGAACTTTAAGCACCAGCCTAAATACCTGCCTAGTCATTTGTTAGTAAAGCCTGCTTCCTGCATCCTGCCCCTCCACAGCCTGACAACACAAGGTTAGACTAACAATAAAAGTGCACCACAAGCAGGATAAGCAATGTACAATGTAAATAGTCCATAAATACAGAAAACAGCATGTTTATCGGAAGCGTTGCAATCCAGTGAAACAAGGTCATTGCTAACAAATAAACAGAGTCTGAGGAAAAACATCCAGCCATAGACCGTATATGAACGCATGGCTGTTAATTTACCGTAGTGCTGAACGCTTGTGAACTTGTCCTTTAGTGCTCGTCTAGTGCACAGTACATTACACTAAAAGCTGTTATTCACACACACACCATCACGCATGCACAGAAGCATCAGTGGGTGCATCAGGAGCAATTTGGGGTTAAGTATCTTACCCAAAGACCATTTGACGAGTGGCCTCAGAGATCGAACCGCTCAGGCTCCGAGCCTCTGCCTCGTGGTCAGTGGACGTCTTAGTCATGTTAGTGATGAAAGACAATTTACTGTATCTACTGCACATAAATGAAAGAAGAAAATCATTCCTTAGCTGAACATATCACCTACATGTACACACACTATTAATACTGACTGATTAAAAAAAATGAATATAACAGATACTTGCTTTCTCGTGGTGTGAAAAATGATGATTGAAATGTTACATGAGGTTGAGCTTTATTTAATGTTCTTGTTCCATGCTTACTGAACTATCACTACACCATCCATAGAGATGATTTGCATGCAGCCTCCCACCTCTGTATGTATTCAACTAAATGTACCACCCAAGTAAACCTGGGTCACCAGTTTACTGGACTGAGTAGCGGTGGCTATCAGCTGCTAATGAGCCTCACTGCTTCACAGTTAGCCATCATCTCACAGTTACATTTCGCAAATTGCTCTGACCCAAGATCAGCAGGTGACTGCTAAAAGCACTCATCCCATTTTCTCGTTACCATATGAACCAATGCCAATGTAATGAGAGACAATAAACAGCTATGTAGTTAAATAACTCTGCCCCACTGCTAATAGATATAATACTGAAGAGAGGAAATTGGCTTGTAATGAATATCTGTCCCTGTTGGCTGACGAAGATATGAGGGAGGAGTGGCCCTCATCTACCCAGGGAGGAGTTGGGGTAATGACTCCAGCTGGTGGCGACAGATTTTTGGGTAAGGGGACTTTGGGATGTTGGCAGGAGCCCATGAAGGAGGCTGATACAAGCTCTAGGCCTGGACAATAATCAAACCACAGCCTGGTGCTGGTTTCACCTCAAATGGGAATTGTGTCAGATTTAAGTTTGAAAAATACCAGTTCCCAACATGCACTCATTTGCATTTTTATGACTATCCGAAAAGGCAAATTGATGTCAAAGGGAAAGTGTTTTGTCACTGTAAGTAACTTAAACATATATACAAAAACCAGTTTCAACCAAAATGGGGTTTTTTTTTATCCGTAGCTGCATTGATATGATGGTTGAGTTCACATGATGTATTCATCATTAACCAGAAGAATCTGAGGTCAGACAGAATGAAAGTGATGGTACCTTTCTGAATCCACTTAGGCAAATTTAGCACTTGGTGATCCTGGCTGTGAAAGAGGTTAGATCTGAATATCATGTCTGCGGTGTCAGTCTGAGAATAAGCCGATGGGCAGCGAGAGAAAAATGATGAAAAGTGCTGCTAGAAAATTACCTTTCACTGCTCTAAGGTCTGCTAGAAAATTAGACACATCACAAAAAATATTCAACCAAGAGATGAAAATGTTATTAACTTGTTTGACCTATGGCAAGTGTGGCCTCTGTGTAGCAGTCACAAAGTGAAAGTCACATTAAAGCCACTGTTGAGCATTGTGCACATGAGCTGACCGCTGTGGGTTTTATACGCTTTCATCCACAGAGTGCAAATGTGTAACAATTAGTGGTCATTATGTGGGCAATATAAATTTAGACTGCAAGTCTGTGTAAATATCACAATACCTAAGGACCCAGTCACACAGTCCTTAAGACAGGTTGGCAACTGCCTGGCAAACACTGGTTACTTGGGAAAAATAAGTTCTCCTCTGCTGGTTCCAAGTGTTGCATGGAAGTTATGGCAGTCGCTGTGAAATTAATTGCTAAAGCCCCACTCATCCCGGCCTAGAGATCCATCATTGACCCTCTGATTACCACTGGTCACTATGAAAGAATACATATTTCTCCACCGGTTGCAGGTTGTTTACTGTTGCTAGTGAAATTGATAGGTGTATGGTGGTGATTGCTTTAGTTGCTTACAGATTGCTGTGGTCATCCGTATTCGTATGGAAGAAGCAGGCATGTCTGCAAACATTTGCCAAATATTGACTAAGTGGTCGTGAAACTGTGATGAGTCTATCTATACTTGCACTGTGAATAATTTAAAGCTGCTGTACTAGAGTCAGCAGTGTAACAATAATAACTCTTTGTTGATAGAAAGTTACCGTTTTGTATCCATGATGCTGTCATGCAATGAGATCTTTTACTGATTTGTGAAGAAACACATTTCCTCCCTGAAAGTGATATCATGTCAAAATCAGATTATTTCTCTTGTCTGCAAAACAAACCAGAGTGTTTTTATAAAATTTGACTGAATTACTTTACTATGGCTTCTTCCAGTAAAGTAAAATAAAAACCAACAAAGAACGATAAGACTGCTTCCATAAACGTGCAGTCTTATCAGACACTGTTCTGTGCTAAAAACACAGAGCGTGGGTGTGGGTGTCAAGTAAGACTCACTGCAGCTTTTAACTGATCCATCTATTCTCTAATAAACCTGTTCTGTTCAGGATGGCACAGGCAACCTAATAGTTCAAAATATTTTAAATAATTATGTTTTGACACAGGAAATGAATTCATAGTCGTACTCTGAGTTTTTCCTCTCTTCTCTTGCTCCTCTCATATATAATCTCAGTGTGCGCTTTGTGAGGTGCGGTTGTGATGGACATCAATTCGCGTTATCATCGTTACATCTCAGGATGACGCATAAACAGAACAATAGAGTGTGAAAAGAGCCGGTGTATCTGCAGGGGGATGACAACCCATCGAGCTCATGTTCTGGAGCTGTCAATCTGAAGAATGACATCACTGATGTCTGGCACTGCAGTATCCATGCAGGGAAGAATTAGCATAATACGGTGTTATGGGAGACAAATGACATAGTGGGAGGAACAACGAACAATGAGCAGCCTGTGTGATTGTCAAATAAACAAAGTAACAATGAACTCTGTGTCAACACCACAATCAGTGGGGTTGTGACAGGGGGAGGTCTCCGTGGGGTGCTACAGTTTGATTGCAATCTAAAGCTCTGCGTGGAAATATCTAATAGCTCCTGCCTCCATCTGCAGCTCCATTACTCCTGACTATTCGCCCCAAATATTGAAACAGAAAATAACACAAAATTGTGCAAATGGATTGACTTCCTAACTTGATGTCTTTATGAGTTACAGCCTTTTTCATTGCATAAAAAGTGGAATGCAAAGTTTCGCTACCCATCCCTCGGTGTTTAGATCAGAAGGTTAATGCAAAACAACACATTAAATATTTATCACTGAAAACACATTTCCATCAGGTGTGGAGGTCCAACGGTGTGTGCAAAAGCACTCCTGAATTATTAAAACCAAATAAAAGCATGCCGGATTATTACTTTATTGGCTTTTTGTGCAGAAATATGACTGCGTGCACGGGAACCTTCCTTCTGTGGTGGACCCAGTGATACTCTTGTACGGGGAACTACAGAAAACGCTGTAATGATTCAGATATAATGGGCCAATTCCCACTTATAGATTTTGAGCCCAAGGGACGTCTCTGTTGGATGATCAGGCACTTTGGTTTTGCAAAGCCATCTTTCCCTGTAGTGAAAGATTGTAAGTAATGATGCAAAAGTGTTTGGTTTAGAAAGGGCTTGGCAGACACAATCAAACAATTACAAACAAATCTTGGTATTGTTATCTGTAATACTGATGGACAACATTTCCAATGCACAATTGCAGCCAGCGGCTTAAATTTGCATCAGCTAAACTGGTCAAGTTATAACGGACAAACTCTGTCACACCGTTTGCACTTACCTCACCTGCAGGGAAACTGTTGCTTGTTTCGTGATGGACAGACTTCGACTCATTTGGCTTTCTTTTAAAGTTGTTCTGCTGAATGCTTATTGAACAAGTTTCTGCTCTCTTTAGCTTTGTGGTTGCTTAGCCACATCATTTATTTTTAGCTACTAAAAGCTCACATTGTGCTCCCAGTGTTTACATACAGTGAAAAACACACTCAGTAGATATGTAATTACTCAACACATTTGCTATGCACACCTCAGTGGACCAGCACATCTATCATCCTGCTGTTGTTTTCCCCCCTCCTTACTGTAATGCTCTCCTCTCTGTTTTGCTGATTGGCTGCAGAAGGTGCACCTGCACTCTTATGGTGGAGCATGGGGGTGGTCCAAAGACTAATCTTTAAATCTAATTAACTGCTTCTTACTTTGTTCATTTTTTAAAGAATCGTTTCAGTGATAAAGAACACAATCTAAACGTGAACGCAATCTGTATAATTTTAATAAAATACTTAAATATTAGCAAAGAATAAAAGGAGTCTGAGCAAATTCTAACCTGTGTGTGAGTCCTGTGAATTTGTAGGGACAGAAATAGGTAATAGCAGTAAATCATAAATGTAGTCGGACACTTCAGATGACAGCAGAAATACATAAAAAGTAAGAAATGATCAAATACTCATGATGTAGTGATGAACTTCTACATGTAAATATTAAGTATGATTAGTAACAACTTGAGGTGAGATAAAAAAGGAAAAGTAACATTGGAGTAAGAAAGAGGGATGTTAGACCAATTTACAGATAAATGTAAACTTAAAATTATCCACTGATTCACTATTATGTCTCTTAACTGTAAATGTTATATCATCTTCATCTGGGTTAATTACGAGTGAAGTGCTTCTGAACAAGGCAGATCCTTTCTGATTTGCTCCTCATTAGGCTAATGTTCATGCACCTTCTCAAACAACAGTAAAGTGTTGATATTTGGTTCATGAGACTGGTGAGTGAACCAGTACAGTCCAGCTATGAGTCAAAAAAGCAAGACAATAAGACAAAGACGTTTAAATGGTCTTTAGAGCCAACAGTTTATATTAATCATCTGATGGTTCATCAGCATGTCGTTTTATATAGTATTATGAAAATAGTTTTTATTGTATCTTGATGCTCAATCGTCTAGTGATGACACGTTTCTCCCACTGAAAACGTTGTGTCCAGATGAACAGAATCAATGTTTTGGGAGTTATTCTTGTAGTAACTGTCTTGGGGTCTTGAAGTAATCGGGTCTGAGTGTGGCTAACAAGTGAACTCGGCTTTCCAAAAAATGTCACTAATGACAATTAATTCATGATTTAACAATGGGGGGCGATTCGTTTCTCACACGGAGCTAGTTTGGTAGAAGAAATCAGGAAGAGGCCAAATACTTTTTTCATGGCACTGTACATACAAGTCTGCCTTTGGGATGAAATGAAATAATAATAATTTGTTCCATTCTCTTCCAGATAAATTTCCTATCATCGCCCACATTAGGCGGAAAATATCCTACAGTTTCAACACAAGAGCAGAATAAAGAAGCTCTTCTCGCTTTCATGCTATTACAATGTATCAATTAAGAAGCAGGTGTCTCTATCGCCCGTCTTTAAGGAATTACCCGTTAATTCACCAGCGTCATCATCAGAAATAAGGCATCGTTTATTTGGGCTTTTTATGGTTCTGACCACATAAGGCAAAAATTCAAGGGAAATATTTCACATCTGTGAGTGTGGGATCAAAAGAAGACCTCCTTTACTTCCCAGAGACTAGAAGGCGTGACAGGTTCTGACTGCATATCCCAAAGAGACCACCCTGCTGAGAGGCTCTTATCGCCACTGCCTCAGACGTCTGTCGCCATCTACTGTAAGTACCATTAAGAGTGTCTCAGTGGGGGTCCGTGGACTTTTGAAATTGGCTCTCTGTTAGTGCACCCGTCCGAGAATACTAATGTCAGGAGCTCTGTGCAAGCGTTGCATACTGTAGTCAGCTTACGATGGGTGAAATCGGACCTTTAGCTTTCTACTGCATAATTGAAGGGCACATAAACATTTGCAAGTTACAATACTCTTGTATGGTATACTGCACTCTTTTTATATTAATATAAAACGAGCTAGCTTGATTGAACTTTCCAGATGAATTAAATGACACAGACAAACACCTTTTAAAGGTCCTCTCAGCAGTGAGCAAAAGAGCCACCACTAAGTATGAGACACGGCCACAAGTACCTTGTTTATTAACGGTGCTGAAGAACTACATACTCAAGAGCAGCTGACATATGCAAGAAGACTTCAAAAAGAAGTGGGAGAGAAAAGGTGGGAGCAATGGTGCTTATTTACCCCTTGAAACAGACTTAAGCCAAACGTGTGAGTCGGAAGAAATCGTTTCTCTTTTATGGACCTTTATTTCTCCTTTTTAAAATTTGTGAATCTCATCCCTATTTTAGCTGTTCAAGCATTGTGTGTTTGTGGTGTTGCTTTATTTATAAATAAACCAATACCTTAAAAAAGTAAAAAAAAAGAGTGTCCAACCTTTATTTCACAGTCATACATGATGCTACAGACTTTTGAACTTTTAAGGAAATCTGCTTTTGTTTTTCTTTTTTAAAGTTGACTTGAGATAAACTTTATTCCTACAAGGGGGAAAAAAAGGTTCATTACTACTTATGCTCCTCCTGGACTTACACTACCTGGTGAGCAAATGTGGAGCCGGATGGACCTGAGGGGACCTGAGGGGACCTTCCTGTTAGGAAGTATATGTGTGCCAAATAAATGTTGAAGCCCATAGTATTTGGTTTAGACCTTGAAAAATAATTCCTTTGTCTTTTTACCCCCGTGTTCAGCCTCATGGGCAGCCTCTGGAACTGCTCCAGGGTCATCACCCTTTCATCTTTCACAGCATTATACAACTTTACCACAGGATGGCGTTGCTGTGCTGCAGCACAGCCCAGCTGATCAACCACAAAAGTAGTAGCCCTGCAGTCAGTCACTCAGCAGCTCGGCCAATTGGATCACACGGGCCACATCAGCACTTAGAAAGCAGGTAGCTGCCTGTCTCAGTCTGCTCCCCTACACACACACACACACACACACACACACACACACACACACACACACACACACACACACACACACACACACAAACAGAAGAAATGGCAAGACAAA
>NW_005187604.1:505530-517317 GCF_000239375.1 Pundamilia nyererei
GCCAATTGGATCACACGGGCCACATCAGCACTTAGAAAGCAGGTAGCTGCCTGTCTCAGTCTGCTCCCCTACACACACACACACACACACACACAAACCCACACACACACACACACACACACACACACACACACACACACAAACAGTATATTCATTTTGACAAAACCGGTGTGTCCATGCCGACCCTCATTATCCTCTGTTAAAAGTCAGTTTATGAAGCAGCCGCATTGTTTTGCTGCACTTTTACATGGTTAGCTTGATGAGCTAGATTTCACCAGCGTGCCTGACTTAGTCAGTAGGAATTTGAGATACAGTAAATAGCCATTCCAGACACATCGCATGAGCGCACACACTCTCGAGGCTTCTACACAAGGTCTGGCAAATGAGACACAAAAGAACCAGACGCACTGACACACACTCATCGCTCCCCTTCTTGCCGCCCCATGCAGTTAGAAAACAAGATGTGCCGATACAGGGAGGATGTGCAGCAACCCGGCTGGTTGACAACAAAGCTACCCCTGTCTTATTGCTGCAGCACATGCACACCAATGATCCTTGTTTTCCTCGGTTCTGTGTTTGTTTGATGAGAGAGGGGCCGGGAAAGGATCGTGTTTGTACTTTGCGTTAAATTGTCCCCCAGACTGTGCATAAACATGCACAGTCTGGGGGACAATGGTGCAATGATGAATTTGTATTTTGAAACAAAAAGGCACCACTTTTACATTCGAGCTGTGAGAGTTTATTGTTGATGCCATTTTCCAGGCATTAACAATATGCTGTATTTCAGTTCGTATAATCCTAATATGCACCAAAAATAAACTGAACGTGGCTGATGACGATTTATCATTTAATCTACATTTCTAAGAAGAAAATCCAATCTCAAACGATATCAAGAAATGTGAAGAAGCACCTGCTAATCACAACACACACACAGATACAACACTGTATGAAATGCACACCAACGTAATCTCACTGTCATGGTCATTGCACGCTGATGGGCGCCTTATAGTCAACGTGAGAGTCAACGTAATTTAAACAGATGTTAATCTTCGAAACTCGATGCCACCACCACCGTCACCAAAATAAGATTAGCAGTTTCAAGGAAGGACAAAAGCTGCTGGATATTTTGACAGTTCCAAGCTCTGAGAAGCTTCTGCTGTGTGTCACTGTGTACAACAATAGTCTTTATATATGAGAAAGAGTTGATGAATGAAGGAGAAGCACAATCTAATTTGGGACAAACGCATCACATCTTTTTGTGTGCGTGTGTGTGCGCGCGTGTGAACACACAATGTTTATGAGGCGACGTGATTGATGAGTAAATCCAAGCACAAGTGACAGTGGAATAACATTATTCACCTTAGCGTTGCCCTCCGCCGGCGCCGTGGCTGGTGGAGTTATCACCGCTATCATTAGTCAAGTATGAAATTGTGGTGATTCTTTACATGAAAACAATCTCTACTTAGAGAATGGAGATGAGTAATGGCAGACTGGGAAAAGGTTGTCTGGGAAGAATATTCTTCTGGCCTTGTTAAGGTGTGATTTTCTTCCTTCCAACTAGCGTGGAGGATTTTTGCAAATAGGAAAAGCCCATGACTGCGAAAGTACAGCGGGCAGACATGGATGAGCACGAATTCACCCAAAGTAGATGTGGGAGATGGAGGAAAAAGAGTGGAGGGGGAGGGGAGTCTTTTTCTGTGTGTCAGGCCTAACTCTAATTATGGCTTCGTTAATTAGTGTATCTCAACGCCGACTCGCTTGGAAGGATGTCACTTAGCTCAGCTTTTTCTCTCTTCCTCCATATCCCTTTCCTAAATCACAGTTGAGCTCATTCCCGCTTTGCTTTTCCTTCCCCCTCCTTCACTCCTCCTTCCGTCCAACCCTATCCTGCCCGCATGTCTTGACAGCTCATAAGGCAAAGCAGCATATCAAAGCAGACTGTTCCCTCGTAGCCCTTAACCAAGCATCTTTTGCTTCAAATTGCTTCCTGAGGAGAGAAAGGAATGAGATAAGAAAGCAAAAAAAAAAAAGGGAGGAAGAGGAGGAGGATGAAACGGGAACACGCTGAACGGTTCCCTCGACAAGATGGAGAGGAGTGGAGAGAGTAAAAAGTTGAAATGTGTAACGCTGGCAGTTGCCCTCATTACTCTAAGGTGTTGGTCTCTGAGAGGTGAGGTGAGAGATGTCAGCCCTGCACGCCCTGCACGCCCTGCCCAACCACGTGGAGAAATTAAGTCCCCGTCTCAGCGATGAGATCGGGGGAATAAACACGTGACGGTGCCTCAGATTGAAGTCCTCCGTCTGTATTTACTGGAGCAGAGCCTTTGGCACACACAGAAGCTCTGTGCATGTTCAACCAAGAACGCCACGATTTTTCAACTCTGAAAACTATACCCCCCAACTCCTAAATTCAAATTCTTGTCGTGGCTGCTATTCAAGCTCAGCAGCACTGCAAGATGCTGCATAAATTAAGTCGCTGGAGGGAGCGAAGATGAGGAACAAGCGCCGTCTGCCTCTGCCGGATTGTAATAACTCCTGGAGCCTTGTTGGCTGAGAAGAATCCCCCATTGAGACCAGGGCCACACCTTCCATTCTGTGGATCATCATTAAGGTCCACTGTCTCCCCACTCCCCATTTTTGCATAGTAACCCATAACTAAGCAGAACCTGCTCAAAAGAGGCGAAGCAGAAAACGCTGGTGTGTTTTATATGTGCATTTTTATAGTTTATACCAGTCTGAGGGAAGGCAGCAAAGGTTGGGAAAGAGGGTGAGGGAGGGGTGCTGTTTGGCTGTGCCCCTGATGTCCGAGGCAGCCTTAGTGGTTGCATTGCTGACCCCTCTCTTTCACCTTTTGACTTGTCCTGCTGCTTTGTAGAGACAAACACTCTGAGCTTGTGCTTGTCTCTGTTTACTAGCTGTCTTGGAACCTGTTATTTTCTACAGCCCCCTTGTTCAGACACTCTGGAGAAGAAGAAGAAGGATAAAAAAAAAACTTGCAGGTGTGGTCCTGATCATGGCCAGGCAATCAAAGGGTTGAAGAGTGGCGGGAGACATGGGGGAGAAAGAGGGGGTATAACAGGATGTGTGTTATTTCAGACACGCTGCTTTTCAGGCTAACTGTACCCTCATTGTTCTAATGCTGCCAGTAATGACTTCACCGGCTTCCTGTCACGTGATAAAGGCTGTACCAGTGCTTAGGTGATGCAAAAAGTCTCCCTGGTTAGGAAGGATGAATGACATCACTAAGATGTTTGGCTTCTTTGTTTCCTTTTCACTATCGAAGCACATCTGTTCCATCCTTTTAGATAGGGTTAAATTGATTAGGTATAAAAGTAAAACTGCAAAATTAGATCAAATATATGCTAGAAATATTTGATGGTGCGGTCACCATCAAATATTTCTTCCGCCTTTACTGATCCATTACTGAAGGTCAATCTCAAACTGAATGGCAACACTCCACAAATGCCCTTAATAGACCTGCTATGACTGCCCACTCAGTCTGTGTTCTCTGTTTGCATTCACTATAAAGCCAAATCCTGATAGAAGCCCCCGTATGTTGTCAAAATTCAACAGGGTCTATCAACAATCACTGAATTTACCTTCTACTCTATAAATATTGGGCAATATCAGTTAAACTCTTTCACCTGTCCGGAGAAATATTCCAACAAAAGCTGGAATGTTAATATACTCCTAATTTAGATCTTTTCTAATATCCTTACAATAATGCATCAGTAAACAAAGACGTAATTAAAACAGTTTTTATCTGCAAATCGAACGTAATCAAAAACATAAATGGAACCTACACCTGTGTTAGCAGCAGCAGTAAACCTGGCATCTTCTGGCACTCAGAATGTGAATGGGCTAATACAGTAATATATGAGAATGTACAGTGTTTAACAATTTATTAGACCACGGCTCATTGTGGTGTTTATGACACAGCTGCCCTAAAATTAACAGTACTGGTAATTTTTCAATTTTTCTGTAATGGTTAATCCACCAGTAGGCACAAACACTTTAATCAAAATGATATCTTAATGGTAAAATATAATTATTGTTGTTGTTCAGAAATGTTTCAGACAATTATAATTTTATAAGATTCCAAATTGCAGTTATTCATGTGCATTTCTAGCCAGAAAATTAGTTTTAGTTTTAGTGGTTGAATCTCTCATTAATTTATGTGTGGGATTTGATAATTAATTTCTGCTTTCTCAGAGAAGTCCAGTGTGCTGGCTGAAATTTGAATTAAGTTTATTATGTACCTAATAAACAACAACATAATTTTATAGCTTTAAAGAAGGCTTTGAGAGATCTCTAAAACATTTGTGTTTTCTTGTGTTTATGACAGATAATCTATTAGATTTGACGCCACTTAAAATTGAAGGCTGTAGTTGTGGCATTTTAGTGAGGAAAGTCTTATTACTTATTACTTATCACTGAATAGTTCTCAGCCCTGTAGCACCAAGTCCATCATATTTGAATTTTTGAGA
This sequence comes from Pundamilia nyererei, assembly GCF_000239375.1. Lineage (NCBI taxonomy): Eukaryota > Metazoa > Chordata > Actinopteri > Cichliformes > Cichlidae > Pundamilia > Pundamilia nyererei. The sequence continues at coordinate 510,018 of NW_005187604.1, forward strand.
TCGCTACATCATCAGTGTAATTTTTTAACCCTAACTCTAATCTCCTGATATGTTTTTGGTTTATTAAGATTAAAAAAAAAAAGATTGCAGAAAAATGTCAAAAAATGCGGAAAACCATTATACAAATGAAAACTCATATATGCATAAATGGTTTTTAAAATCTATTTTTTGGGGGGATTTGTTTAAGAAACACTCCAGTTTAAAAAAATGATTTTTATTTTCTGGCAATTATTTCATGGTTCAGCCTTTTGCAGGGTTAACTTCATGGGCTATTCAGCAAATAAAATACTGGTGATAGAAAAAGAGATACTGTAGCAAGGCGGGTTCAAATGCAGCTCCAATAGAACAGTTTCAAAACAAGGTGAACCAAACTAACCCAGTGGAAATGCTATAATCAAACAAAGACAACCAATCGTAGCTGGGTAAAAATTACTTTAATTGTTATCTTCAGAACCTATAAAAAATAAATAAACAAGAAAACTGAACAGGATAACAGCACATGATCCATGACTGCAATTATAATTCAGTTTATCTTAATCAGATAAACTGGAGTAAATAACAAGGTAACAACCATAATAATAAAATAGCTGCAGAACCTTCTAAATAATTAAGTTTAGCTTCTCTGCTAAGATACAGTAGCTAGCAGTAAAATGTGGACCACTGCTGATGCAACAGCACAACAAAAGAAAAAACTCTGCCTGCTTGTCCTGTTCTGCCCAGAAACAGAGAACGCACAGGCTAAAAAGCCTGAGAATACAAGTTACTGAGAGCAAACTTAGAAAAGACCAGACTTCATTCTAACAGGAGCCCAAATCACAACGTTCCTGTTATATAGACCACACTGAGGCTGAGGCTCTCTGTAGTTAGGACACACACCATTAAAATGCGTGGGATATGCAGTGGCAGGCAGATAGTAATAGAGGGAAAGGACAATGACAGCACTTTTCTCCCTGTGAATATCTACAACACTGGGACAGTCATGTTCCAGCACAGTGAACCAAACCACAGCCCTGTCCAAGATGACTTTAACACCATAAAACCCAAAGGGACGGATGCGAGGAGAGGAATGTAGAGCAGAAGGAGAGTTAGAGTAGACCTGAGTCTCAGAGAAGAGCAGTTGGAAGTGCAGGTAGAGGACCAAGGAAATTATTTAGCAAACAGCAGGAGAGAAAGGCATATTATATTGCAGAGAGTCTTTCTCTGCAAGCGGTGAAGCTGATAGAACTCAAAGGGATGATACTCTCCAACCTTCCCCCCACAGAAACTTACCAGCATCTAAAAGATCAACTGATCCTTATAAAAAATGAGTTCAACACCTCACTGCTGGAGCTGAGAGTGGAATTTCAAAACCTCCAACAAGACAGAGACACTGTGAATATTGAGCTTAATGCAGTACGAGTAGAGCCCTACCCTCAGATACTAGACAATAAACAGCCTGAGAGAAAGCAGCTCAAGAGAATCAAAGCCAATCTGCTGTGATTGAAATCAGTATAGAGTAGACCGACAAGTATTCAGCTACCAGACATCCACCTGGGACCATCAAAACCCCAGCCACAACTAATGAATCCTCACCCACAACCACCAGCAAACCAGACAAATCCGCATCCACTTTCATAGAGAGCTCCAGGGAAACATTGTCAGCACACATACACTGTGACTTTAAACATCTTAAGAATTTTCCAAATGCGTTCAGACGAACGAGAAAGTCCACTGGGCCACTACACATCTTCCACACAACTTCCTCTTCTCCAATACAGTTATGTTCAAATTCTACTAAAAGAGTTGGTTTTGTTACTAAACATCTATCCACTCCAGCTATGCATTAATAACAGATTTTCAACTGCACAACCTCAGCATCTGCAACCTGGATCACTACACAAAGACACAATGGACCGGCTGACCAAGAGTTCCAAGGATGCTGCTTTTTTACGCGACCGAGGCAGACAACAAACTCTAAAGCTAAATGCTACAAAGAACAGTTTCCTGTGTACGTTAAGCAATGCTCCCTGGATAGGTTGCTGTTCACTCTGTTTGGGTTGTCAGTATATTCAGTATTTAATATAAAATAATATAAAAATGCAAAGGTTTCTTGCAACTAAGCCGCAGCCAAGAAACCTAAAGGGTTTAGCGAGTTGCTGTAAAAGAGAAGTGGTCTAAAATCATTCCTGAGATATGTTCAAACCTGGCAATTGACTACAAGAAACGCCTTACTGTTGTGCTTGCCAACAAGAGTATCTCCTATCAAATACTAAGTCATGTTTTGCTTGAGGATCAAATATTTATTACACTCAAGTTTCTGGATTTTGGGTTGATATTCTGTCTCTCTCAGTTAAAATATGCAACTAGAGACCACAAAAATTAGAGACTGTTCATTTCTTTGTAAGTGGGCAAACTTCCAAATTCAGGAGGTGATCAAATCATTATCATAAACTTATTGATTCTCCTTTAGTTCCCAGTGATTTATCCGAGAAACCTTTTTTTTTACTCACTTGCTCTTTTTTGAGATGCAGATTTGCTCTGCTTTTATTGCAATGCTGGTCAATATTGAAATTCACTAGCTGCATCTGTTTGTTTCTAAATTTACTGATCATACATTTTGCCCTGTTTGTGGCTGAGAGAGTTGCGGCTGACTTATGGAAACTACAAGTCCACTTCTGGACTACAGTACAGGATTGCATTTCTGAAGAAGAGAAAAATAGATTTGCAACAGACCAACAGATTTGAGAGTTTTCATGGAATTAGGCAAACAGATTGTATGTAAATGTCAACTTGACCTGGTTCAGTCACAAACTCATAGCAGACTGACTCTATCATATTCCTGCTGTGTCACTGCTTTATCACCATCTTGACACACCAAAGTCATTTTGAAGATGCCAACTGACTGCAAGCGATCTCTGGTCCCCATCTTTGACTCTTTGAGCCATTTTAAATGCAAGGTGATTCCATGTTTATTGCACATGGCTGCATGAATCCCTAGCAACACTTATGAAGCTTGGCTGACGGGCATCTCACCATCGAGTTCTATATCATAATGTACCTTCGTTGGATGGTTGAAGAGGGTACAGTTCATCCAGCAAAAAAACCCCTAAACTATTCTGGCTGTACAACTGTACAGTGTCCTGCCCCTATGACAACAAAGGAACTTGTATATTTTGTGAGTTCAGTAGGATATTACAGGGATTTTTGCAGAAACTAAGTATTACAACTATCTGATCTGTCGAAAGGACAGGCAACTTTTTGTGCAGCGCTCCAGTATTGACAACCCTATGATCTGATTATCCCTTTTCACTTCAGGTAGATGCTAGTTAGATGGTGGTAGCTGCTGCTCTTCAGCAAGCTGTTGACATGGTATTTGATACGAGCACTGTAAGCCTTGGTCTGTGTTTGCGCTGAACATTTGTCCCTCTGTGTTGTCTTGCAGCTTCCTGGTTGGTAGAATTAATTATTGTATCTTGGGACAACAAGTTAGTCTTCCTGGAGCATTTAAGAGGTGGGTGTTTTCGCCATTCGATCCATGGTATTTGCTTTGTTGGCTTCAGCCTGGTTATTGTAGCTTCTACCCTCCACAACATCATACACCTAATATTTAAACACTCATCCAACTTCTGACACACTGATAACACTGACTAATACACCTCATAATGTGTAATCATGTGTTTTTGATTCTCTTGGTTAATAATGTAAATTTTGGTTAAAGCTGTGTCTCTCTCATTATGTGTCTTGACACAAGAGCCAAACAATGACAGTAAGCACTTACAAATCCTCAAAAATCTGATATATTACAATTAAGTAAAGAAGTTAAAAGGAAATCCAATTTCAGATTCATAAATTATTCAACTTGTTTTTGAGTGTAGGTTATTTCCTGAAATTTGAACTTAAGGTCTCATAGAAGCCATTTTCCACAGTGAAGATAAATTAGTCCCTAATAATTATAGAAGCATATGTGTGAGCACTGGGATATCATGGAAGGTATTATTCAGGATCATTAATTCAAGGGTTATGGAGTTTCTTTTGAAATACAGTGTCTTAAGTAAAAGTTACGTTGGGATGATTACATTTATACCTTACACACTTTATTAGACCAATATGTTTCATTATCTGGATGTTCATAGTTTGGAGGTTTTATGGCTTTATACAAAACATTGACCGTATGTGGTAATAGTCAAGTTGTTCAAGGTTGTGGCAAGAAACGTGAAAAAAATCAAACCCACCCACATCGACAACATTTGGAATCAAATCTCCAAAAAGTTGATTCTGTTCATCTGGACGTAGCGTTTTGTGGGAGAAACGTTTCGTCACTCATCCAGGTGACTTCTTCAGTCTCAGCTGACTGCAGGTTTCCCCAATCTTATAACCAGTACATTTGCATAATGACTGAAACCAGCCCACTGAAGGAACAATGGGCTGTGAGGTCAGTGCCTTAATCTTAATTATGCAAATTCTCATGACCATTGATCAACAACCACTGACCAAAACCCACTGATCAATGACCATGAGTACCATTCACAGAGAGTTGGGGAATGGCTGCAATCACAGCATTGTAAGATGGCAAAAGATGTACCCTTAGGCCCCCTCCTCGATTCAGAGATGGTCTTTCCCTTTTCACGTAAATGGCCTCCTTGACTCTGCCCTCAAACCAGTGTTCCTCCCTGTCCAGGATGTGTGCATCCTCATCATTGAAAGAGTGTCCACAGGCCTGTAGGTGTAAATAGACTGCAGAGTCCTGGCCTGACGAGGTGGCTCTTCTGTGTTGTGCCATCCGCTTCGCCAGAGGCTGTTTGGTTTCCCCGATGTATAAATCCTGGCAATCAGAATCAGAATCAGAATCAGAATACTTTATTGATCACTGGGGGAAATCCTGGGGGAAATCCTGGCACTTAACAGCGTACACTATGTTACTCTGTTTGTGTCGGGGGACCCGATCCTTGGGGTGGACCAATTTTTTGGGGCAGCGTGTTTTGGGGTTTAAAAGCCACAGAGACCTGGTGTTTAGAAAAAATGCGTCTCAGCTGCTCCGATACTCCTGACACGTACGGGATCACTACAGGTTTTTGCTTGGGCAGCGGTTGTCCTTCTCTCCTGGATCGGCTGGAGCTTTCTTTAGGAGCCTTTCCAGCTTTGACAAACGTCCAGCTGGGATAACCACATTTATGGACGGGATTCATTTAGAATCGAAGTTGACAACAAAAGAACAAAAAACTTCTCTCAGAAGTGTGGAGGAATAACACTATTTAACTTTAATTTAATATTACACCCAACTTAAACCTACAAAATATAGAGTAGTAATCAATAAATTTAACCAAGAGGCATGTACTACAAAGCAAGACTAATCGGTTAGTGTACTATATCAAGTCAGATTTTCTTTGTCTCGAAAGTGGCGCTGTTCTTATCTGGCTAAACCACCATGGCCACACACAACTTGGTTGGGAGCAGGTTGTGTTCAGAGTTTTGGGTTAAAGTTGGCTGGTAGTGCCAGATTTTCACTAATTCTTATTTACAGCATGTTTTAAGTGTGATCAAATGATTAACTTATTTTAAACAAGGTTTATTTAACTGATGTAAATAACTTAAATAACCAGATTAACAATTTTCTGCAGCATTAAAGCCTTTACACACCGGACACGTAAAGTCCGTGTGGATATTTTGTGTTAAAAATAATTCTCAGACTCGCCTGTTCTTAACGCAGCGATTCACACTGATTGCATAATTTTGCTTGATGAATTTGCAGCATTTATATTTCCAGCTTATATTTGAAGCTTGATTTTTCACATTTTTTCACACTTGAATAAAGATAGCTGACCAATTAGATCGCTGCATTGTGAAGCAAGTTGCTCTAGTATTGAATACAAATAGTAAAATCACACTATTTTACCTCAGACACACAACTAGTTTTTGTTCAATCAGCTCTCTGCAATTATTTCTCTGTTTCCTCAGATATGGTGCCACCTCTGCCAACAAGAGTCCACAATGCCCCACTGACATCCTGAAATATGCATGATAGTGGTCATGATACTGTAAAGCTTCAACTCCTGGATCAAACCATGACAGTCTCCCTGCTGTTGCCTTTTTGTAAGAATGCACCCAGAATCTCCACGTCTTCTACTTCTTGTTTAAAAGCATCTGGACCAGCTCATCATCACTTGTGTTGACTTCATTGCCCTCACAGCAGCGTGATTTTTGGGACAAATTCTTTTGGGACAGAAAATCAGCGAAATTTAAATAAATACATGTATTTACTTTAGTTTCAATTCAGGTTGGATTTTTTTTTTTTGTGTTCAGCGCAGATTTTCTGTGTGCGGAGACTGTGTCAGCAGTGCACGATTGCTCACGCGCTCAGCTTAGAAGGAACACTGGTTAGTGTGTCTGTACTTTATAAGGCAAGTTCAGATGTGGAAAAACTAGAATTTTGTGTTGCTTTTTCGCAACATGCTCGATCTATAATGGACTTTAATCTGTTCTTATTTTCAACAGTTTCAATTTTTTTGATGTTATTTATATATTTTGAATCAGCATTTCATTATCACCATCTGATAATGTCTCTAACTGGAGTAGAGAATCATTTTGTGTGGAAGAAACATTAAATGACTCACGAAATTCCAATTTTTATATGAGTGTGCACAAAGCCTGAAAGCTTAACAGAGAAAGTTGATAAACTTTTGCTCCGACTGGGGTTTCAGTGTTTTTTTCAAGCCAGTTAAGACAAAGAAAGCCTGGCTCTGTTGAACTTCCTTCACAGTATACCCTTCTGGTGTCAAATCTGAGTTTGGAGACACATTAGCAGCATAGTTATGAATCAATATCAACCATATAAGAGAACACTAAGCTCATCAAACTACAACTATTTAAAACAAAACTACATTACCCACTGGAACAAAAACACATGGGTATGAATACAGTGCAATTGAACCAGTCTGTTGGCTACTCTTGATTGTGCTGTAGTTGGTCCATCTTCCAGCTGTTGAAATGAGCAAAATAACAACATACACTCAAAAAACAATTCGTTGCCATTATAAACATTAAAGTTTTTTTTTTAATTAAAATGTAACTGAAATATATAAAATCAGAGAATTGAAAATTTGTTAAAATAATAATCATTAGGAAAATATGCTTATTGTAACCATAATGTAATCCAGTCAAGTAAATTTCATTTCACCAGATTCCATTAAATTAAATCTTTCCACCGGCGTTACACACCGGCCTGGGGGGGCTGGAGTGCAACACAAGAAAAAGAAGTAAATCACACAGCCACAGCTTTACAATGACTAGTCGTTTTATTAACTTGACAGGTAGCGAGCGTCAG
>NW_005187604.1:517751-518978 GCF_000239375.1 Pundamilia nyererei
CTGGCCTCATTCCCTCTTCCACCAATGGTCAGCCTCCACCTGGAAACTTACATAACAGACATCACAGAGTAGAAACAATGCCCCCGCATGGTGTGGCAAGTAACAACACCACACGGCAACAATGACCTGGGTCATAACAACATTGTACTCACACAAAACAACATTTACACATAATTCAGTTACTCCAAGTCAGTTTTTTTGGTGTAAATAATTTCAGCCACTTTTCATGGTGAATTTTATTTTATTTTATGGTGGGAACTCTGCAGTTGCTCCCTTCCCTATTCCGGCTCACTTTTCAACCAGTTAGCTATGACTGATGCATGATCCATGTCCAGTAAACTGCAGTTGGGATTTTGGATGACTCATGGGGTGAAAACCCTCTCCGTACACTGACCGAACAGAAACCAGTGCACAGATGGACACATTTGCAGGATCATAAATTACTGTATGACTGACCTACAGACTGGCTGTGTCTGTGCCTCTGACTCAGTCTGTGAGGCCCATTCTGTTGAGATAAATAAAGGATTGCTAAATTAAATATGAAGCTAAATATGAAGGAAAATCCATATTCTTGCACTCACACACGCACAACCTTGTTTGTCTTGTTTTTTGCTTTTTTAAATTGTATTTTTATTTTAATTAAAATCAATTTTGGATTATTATTATAATGTAGACCCTGCAATAATTTAATTTAACAATAATTTAAATATTATAAGTTTTATGTTTCCAATGATCAGTGGTTCAATTGTTTTGTGCATACACTTAGTTTCATAATGTTCTTTAATTACACTTATTTTATTTTCTGTTTTACTGGGAGATTATTATCATTATCAGTTTGTTTTAACTGCCAGGTTTGTCACTAAGGCTCTAACAGGAAATTCTTCTGCAAAAATTCTTCTGTAAGAGTATCTGTGGTACAGCATTGTGTGTCGACTGACAAAAATGGTGAGTCATGGTATATGCAAATGGATAAGAGAACCAGTCCAGCTTGCACATGAGCACTGAGGTTGTAAACTGACAGATATTGCAGCCCTGGCAATCGTTCATTTGACATTTGTATGTGGCGACCTTGTGGTTTAGAACAGCGGTCCCCAACCCCCGAGGCCCGGGGGTTTGGTTTGGTTTGGTACCGGGCCACGAGAGTTGAGGCTCAGGTGTGAAATGTGTGGTTTTCAGGGTTTTTATCAGTTTTCAGCGTTACTTTGTTATCGTTTTTATCGTTAACTC
>NW_005187604.1:520042-521839 GCF_000239375.1 Pundamilia nyererei
CCTTCATAGCAGTGGTACATTCCTGCTTCTGTGGAGCTGTTTTCTGGTCTCTGTCCTATCCTTCAGACTGTCCTTTCCAAGACATTTCTAGGATTTGGGAAAGTCAGCAACTTCTTCTATCTGTCCATTATAAACCCCATTTAGGGGCTTGGTCTTCTTACTTCTCCTCCTCATCCCTATCTTTCCTCAGCTGCCTCAGGCACTCTGATAGCAGTTCATCCCAGGGGTCCATCTTCCTGATGTATTCGTGGATGCTCATTGTTTGATTGTAGCTCTGACAAACAATAATCCTCACCCTCACTCTGTTCTTTGCTCATAGTCTGAAGGTGCTGACTTGCACCTTGCAGCCCTTCAGCACTGGGGGGAGGTTTCACATCTTCGTTTCAGTGGCATGTATCTCTTTTTTTGGCCATCTTATTATACCAGTTGAGCATCTGATGAGTGTTAGGGGACATGTGTTGATGGCTGAGATCTCGTTCCTACTATTGAGCTGTCTTCTCAAGACTGACCTTACCTTCTGGAAATATTGTGTTTGGCTGTGTCTGAACTTCTGACATTGTTATAGTGGTTCCCACTCAGCTGTGTGACACTGAGGTCCCTGTTGCTGTCCTGTGTGTGGGCTAATGTTATTCAACCTATTCAGTCCCGATCACCTTCCCTTTCTTTGCCACCATCCAGGATATCTTTACGTCCTATATGGTTGTGGGTCTCTCTGCCTGCAATTTTGTATTGAAGCTTGGCCACTGAAAAATATCCCATTCGTTTGCTTTGAGACTCTTGGCTTGCTCTTGTAGTTTTCTTTCGCTATCCATTTGCACCATGAAGCGCTGTCCGATCAGTTTGGCAGCATTTAGCTGAATCTGAGTAGAGAGTACAGTCCTGTACATTTTAACAATTTATCTTACTTCTATCAGCAGCCACATCATTGGTGGACACTAGTGACCTGGTTCAACTGGCAGTCATTCATGCCTATGCCATAACATTGGCTCCACTAGGTATGCTTCATGAGATCATGAGCTGTTCCTTTCTTTTTCCATCTATTGCCGTCATTCTGGAACAAATTCATCTTTGTGTCATCAGAATGATTTTTTCAGAACTCCAAAGACTCTTTAGATCAAAGTCTAATCTGGCCTACCCGAATGACGACCCACTCAACCCAGCTTTCATTTCAGCCTGTCTGTGTTGCAGTTCTTTTCTGCAGTGGTTGGAGTGGAGGTGCGGTTTGTTTCTAGTCAGCAGGAATTGCAACACCTTTGGCCAATGTGTCTGAGCACTACAAAAAAGCTTAGAGCTTCCTTGCTCTGTGGCTTTCCTACCTGAGACACCTCCTTGCTTTGTTTTCTTCTGCTAAACAACATTGCATACACTTCTTGCACTCACTTATAGCACTGATCATACTGAATACAAACACCATGGTTAGCTTATGTTCTTTCTTTGTTTCTTTAATTTAAAATAAACACTGTTTTAATTGGCATTTGTGTGCATCAGCCTTTTTCTCGTGGCTGTGTGGTCCAGTTTGTGACACCATCACTTTTGACCGCAGACTTACAGAAGACAGTACATTTAAAACCAGCTCTTTTATCTGCTTAATTTGCTATTGAGGGAGACAATAGCCCTCATATGGCCATGAAACTACTTGTCAATCAAATATCTAGGTCCCTTTGAGCCTCCAAAAATCGGGTTTTATGAACTAAAATACCTTAACAGTTAATGCAATATTTTTGTTAAATGCCTTGAATAAAAGCTTAAAGTCTGCACTTCAATAACAATCTGTTTGCTTCACTTAAAATCCTTTGC
>NW_005187604.1:535418-549993 GCF_000239375.1 Pundamilia nyererei
CAGGGTCTGTTTATGCCATCAGGGTTATGAATCTTACATGTAATATATCCCCAGAGCTGGAAATCTTGCCTTCGGTCTCAATGATGACAGGAGACCCAATATTGCTCCTCCGCTCCAGTCCTTCCTGGTTTGGCTGAAAGATTTCACTTGTTAACCTTTAGATGAGCCCACAAACCGAGAGAAACTCCGCGATGAAGCTGGAACTCTTTCCAAACACAGGAAACAGATCAGGGAGCAGAGACCCACGTGGTTCACGCTGATCTCAGCTACGATCCAGGAGACAAGGGTGGGCAGATCGATGCAGATATCGATCCAAACGTTGGTAGTGGTTTATGATCGATACTTTAATTTGTTTCTCTCCTCTAAGTTCACTACTTTATTCCCGTTTCATGACATATATCATTATTATTTAATGTATATCATCTCCTTTCACCTATACTGCCAATAGATATTCATTTTTATCTTATATGAACCCTCTGTGGAGATGCATATGGGTGGGGGTTGAGGCCTATGCAGATAGACAGCTGGGACATGTATTTCCAAATATTGGCAAAAGACAGGTGAAGAGAGTGAATCCTTTGTATCCTCAACTGAAGGACGTTTCTGGATTCTTGTATCACCGTATTCTTAAAATGTGAGATTATTTCAATATAATATGCACACATGCTGATGCAGATGAATAAAACCAGCCCTTGTCTACCTACTGTCTCACAATGCCCAGCAGCAGACTGCAGCTTTGTTCTAAATCGGAGGATCATATCAAATCTTGTCATTAGGCTTTGTTACCAGGACAACAGCCTTGCTCCAGCATCCTCTGAGCCAAACTCTGTCAGGATGGCAGCAGCGATAGCAACAGCAAGAATAAACCTATAGATGAAAATAAAATAAACATGGGGTTAGAATTCGTGACAGAAAGCCTTCTTTTTCAGATGACCTGTTTTTTTTTTCTTTCACAGCGACCCAGGTCCAGTACCACTGACTGTAGTGGAATGTGATGAGCCTGTCAAGTGGAGAGTGCATCCGTATTCAGACTGTGGGCAGATGTACGCTCTTGTTTTTTTGCCCCTGATATTATGTGAGAAAGCCAAGGCTGTGAGTTCACAGCTCAGATAAAGACCTGAATAATTGGCACATGGTTATGTAATGTGAGCCATTGGAGTCCATACAGCAGTGTTGTATTATTCATTGCACTAGTGGAATATGTAAAAGCACAGCTCCAATCCCCTTTAGGTCTAATTAAAAGACTATCACCCACTTTACAATAGAAACTCCAGGGGATACAGTGTAATCACGTATTAATAGAATGATTACTAAAGAAATAAAGCTCCTTACGCTGATAAGAGCTGCTGAATTTATAGCACAAAGCCACTGTTAAAACGAATTCACATAGATTTCACTCTTGTGATCTCAGTTCAGCTGAAAAATTGAGACCATGAAGAAGTCTTTGAAATGCCACAAAAAGAGTTGGATCCCACTCATAAGGATTTGGATTGGAGGCTGAAATATTAGATGCAGATGGGCACCAAGGGTGTATTTATGCTTGCAGAGATGTATTATCTTGATAGTCATAACCAGGGACTTGAAACACTGGGGGTTTAGTCCAGCCTAGATATTTTTACATTTTTACCAGATAATTACACAGTGCAAGTCATTTCAGAGTAGAATGAATATAAGATGCAAAAAAAAAAGTGCGGTCTTCAAAAGACTTTTGGTCAAGTGTGTAGGCAGACTTTCATTATGCGAAATCAAAGTGAACATAATGACTTCAATCAGAGTTCTTGTTCAACTTCATTATCATTTTATCTTGAGAAGCAGGAGTGAAACTCTAAGAAAATAAGACTCGATGTTAATGAAGCAGTCACAGCTTCATTTGTATGTTGCTAGTTCTTTGTTCAATTTTTAAAATTGACCACATCTGTTCTCACAGCTTCTGCTTTTATTGTGTGACAGCAGATCCTTCTGAACTGTAACAAACTCTGGTAACTCGGTGTCTTATCTGTCTATCTGATATTCTGCTCTTCTTCATCTCACCAGCAGTTCTTATGGAGGCTCATCTGTTCTCTGTTCCCCCCTCTGTTGTTTTCTTCTCTTCTGTCTGCTTATGCCAGCAGATAATAATGAAATCTTTAAATTATTGATGTGATAAGCATGTCTTATTTAACAATTTACTTCATAGTTACACATAGCAATATCGTCTTTTTCTTCAAAAGAAAGAAGAGAAGTTTATAATTTGCTGCCAAATGAAACATTTTATGTGGTTCAAGCACATTTCACTTCACTTCATGAAGCCTTCACTGGACAGACTTAAATGTAAACACATGGATGCATGACTGCACAGAGTTTCTGTCATACAACAGTAGTTTGCCCTTAGAGAGTTGACACAGGGCTTAAATCATATCTCTACAGTGCATATTTTCTCTAAACACAGTTATCATTGGGCCACCACAGTCCTCTTGAGCTTGGCAAGATCAGCTCATATGGTTTTAGTGCAATCAAGTACACTAACTTATCTAACAGGTAATACATTATCTGAAAGGTACTCACACTGACCTTGTTCAATTAGTCTCTTTGCCAACAACCAGCAAGTAGCACAACAGCCAGAAAAGTGAGATTTTGCCTGAAATTGGGGAGAAATTGATCTTTATGTTTCTGCTTAATGTTTGTCCATCAGCCAACCAATGAGCAGCGAGACAAAGATCTCACTCCATGCCCAAATTTATCAAAAAGCTGGAATCTTAGGTGGCTTGCTTGCTCGATCTGGAAATATGGATATACAGTAAATCTTGCAAGTATAGTTTAGGTGCTTGTAACTGGACCAAGTTTCCCTCTTGCTCTTAGATTTATAAAGTGTGTTTAAAACACTTTGCATGTTGGTGTTTAAATCATCCTGATTAGGCTACATGCATTCTTGTTAGACATGGGTACATAACCCTGGAGGCTTCTTTAATGCAAAGTAATAGATAAGCAATGTGTCATTTCTTTGTATTTTGCTAGGAAAATGGGAATTAAATATAGTAATTTACTGAAAACTCTAATCAAAAAATGCAAATGCAGTATAAAATAGGCAGAAATAGAACTCATACAATTCTAACAAGCGTGAAAGTCAGTAATTAGCCTGATCACCTTTATCTTTCAATACAGCATGAACTCGCTTAAACAACCTTTCACGTAATTTCTGTAAGAAGTCTTCAAGAATTGTTTTGCAGGCTTCTTTAAGGACATTGCAAAGCTCTTCTTTGGATGTTTGTACCTTTTGTTCTGTTCTCTGTTAAGATGCTTCAAAAATGTTGAGGTTTGGGCTCTGGGGAGGTCAGTCCATGACTGATAGTGGCCCATTGTGTGTTTTTCTATCCAGGTGTGCTTTACTACTAATGCTTTACTGCTTTGGTAGCGTGTCTTGGGGTCATCGTGATGCTGAAAAATGAAACTTCTATTGAAAAATGAAACATCTGCCAAATCAGACACTTTCAAGATGGTATTGCATGATGGATCAAAATCTGTTGTTACTTTTCTGTGTTCATAATTCCATCAGTTTTGACAGAAAACCCACAGGTGTGTTTTTCTCCTTACATTCTCTGTGGATACTGAAAATTTGAACCAAAAATTTCAAATTTGAACCTGTTGCTATGGTTTTCAGCTCTTTTGTAATTTGGTACCCTCAGTCTTTTCTCTCTGTTTCCCTTGATTAAGAATGGCGTCTTGACAGCCACCTTCCACTGAGATCATTTCTGATGAGGCTTCAGTGAGCAGTTGATGGATCACATGAATCTCATCTCTCAGATCTTATACGTGTATGTCTGTTTTTTTGGTCTGCTACTTCTCACTTTCCTCAACTTGTCCAATTTCAACAAGTTATTAAGAAGACTGCACAGCATGCTAAGGAAGCACAAAATAGCTGAGATGCCAGTTTTTAGCTAATAGCCCATTCTTGGTGCAAACTGTTTTCATAGATTCACCCAGAGTAATCCAAAATATTATTTTTTGACAGCCTGCTAGTAACAAAGTACCTCCAGATAAAACTGTAAAATCAATTCTTTGGAACATTTGCAGCATTTTCTTGAATGAGTCAAAAGTCAGTGCTGAGTGGGTTAACAGATATAAAAACGTTCCTCTGACAATGTTCCAGTAAAAGAAGTGGATGGAAATTGAGTGGTACAAGCAAGTCCAATGAAAAACTGTGTCTGGCTTCTTTGAAGCAAAACATAAAGACATGAGTGGCTCAAGACTTTTGCACAGTACTGTAGGTCACTTCATGATAATTCTCCTGACACCCTACAGACTTTTGATTCAGTTGAGAATGAAAGAGCAGATCTGTAGTCAACTGACTCCAAATTTGACTGTCAGTAGAAACAAAAGGATGGTGTAGCTTCACCCGCATTTAAGCACGTTGTGCTGCTCCTGTAACTTTTTATTCTCCTGCTCTTCGAACCCAGGTTCTCAAAATTGAGTGCCGCACACATTCAGTTAAAGCTGACAATAAAGCACTCATCAGAGAGCATACCTCAGGTCACAGCTCAGCTCATTTGTACAGGCACCAGGAACTACCATTCATATAAAGACTCCAGCTTTGACTAAACATTGGCTTGATTTAAAGGTAGGCCTTAGCACTGAGCAGACTGTTGTATGCTACAGATTGTGACATTGCTGCTGGCCTTCTCACAAGTGATGCATACTTTTTATTTACCTTCAACTTTTAAAGTTTGTATTTGCTGTTGTTTGCACTAATAGTGCTATTAAGGTCATGTTTTCATTTTCATTGTCTTGAAGGACTGTTTAAAAACATAAACAAATAAGAGAAAGTAATGCAGTTTGAAGCTACTGAAGGTTTTACATCTACTTTTTGTTTCAAGCCAATTAGTTCGTATAGAAAAGCAGGGCTCTTGTTCAAGTGAAGTTTCTTTTTTTCTTCACATTCTACCCAAAAAACTTTTTTTTATTGTCTTTATTTCATTTTGTTCTCACTTTGAACTGATGGTTAAGGTAACATCCACGATGTTGGTTCAGCTTTCATTTTCAAACTATTTTTCAACCATGACTACATGTTGAGGAAAGAGTGCTTGACAGTGATGGTTATTCAACATGGAAATGTTTGATGGGGGTAGTATTGCATCTCAAATCAACATGCCCTTCTGCTCAACATAAAAATTTTCTGATCCAAAGTTTGAACATATATAATGACTGCTGTAAAACTTTTCACAATATATATATTGAAAACAAGTCTGTCGACCCACTTTCATGCTTTTGTTTCACACACACTGAAATCTGAGGGAATGTTTGAACTTGAATATCTCAAAAACTTACAAAGATAAAAGCCTGAAATCTGCCCCATATGTGAGAAAACACAAATAAAAACTTTTGAAACAAGCATTGCAGAAGAGGCAAATTCTGAATTATATATAGTCGAATTTCACAATACTGTAAAATAAAACATGGTGAATATGTTTCAATGTGAAATTCACAAAAGTCACAAACATGAAAAAAAAATGTCTTCAAATTTCATGTAGGATTTAACAAGTAGCAAATTTATGACAAGTTGTACCACAAAAAATAGAAATATCAGTAGACTGATTACTATCCAGATAGAACCAAATTCTGGAGTTTCCTGGTCGTTCTCTAATTATAACTAAGAAAATAATCTAGCCTTTCTATTCTTGAGGCTTATGAGTGGCTTGCACCTTGCAGTGAACCCTCTGTATTTACTTTCATGCTGTCTTCTCTTTCTCGTTGACTTGGATATCAATACCTACCTCCTGGAGAGTGTTGTTCACTTGGTTGGTTGTTGTGAAGGGATTTCTCTTGATTTCTCTTTGCCATGGAAATGATTCTGCGAGCATCCAAATTGATTGGACCTCAAATCAACTTTAGCCCTTTAATCTGCTTACTTGATAAAGACATAAGGAAGGACTTGGCCACACTTGTCCATTAAATAGCATTTGAGTCAATTGTCCAATTAGTTTTGGTCCCTTGAAAAAGAGGGTGGTAAATGTAAAGGAGCTGAAGCTAAATGTTAGGGTACCTGGGTCGTTGACCCACTGTTTAAGTTTATGGACTTTTGGACTTCATTTATTATGATGATGATCTTTTTCTTAGTCTTTGGCATAGTTTAGTTTTCTTGTGCCTCTTTGTTTCATCATTTGTCTTTCTAGTTTTTAGTCATTTAGTCTGTTGTGTTTCGTGTCTTGGTTTTGCCATTTATTGTTCTTGTGTGTCCTCCCCAGTTAGCTCAGCCTTGTTTTCATGTTTGCCTAGTTGCCTGTTTCTCCAGTCATGTCTGTGTGTCTGTTTCTCTCGCTCTGTCTCTTGTCCCTTGCTCTCTCCTCCCTTTGTTTCCTGGGTTTCATCAGCCTGCGTTTGTGTGTGTGTTCCCCATACTTCCTGTTTTACTTTGATAGTCTCTTGATTGTCTGGTGTGTATGATGTTCAGCTGTGCTTCCCCAGGTGTGTTTTTCCCTTTGCCCTGATGTATTTAGTGTCAGCATCTACCTCTGTTCGAGGTCACAATCTATCTCTTGCTGCGTGTCCAACAAGGGCGTAGATTTGGCATGGACGGAAGGGACATGTCCCCACCAATATCCTGCGATTATTGAATTGTCCCCACCAATAATTTGTTCTCTTCGAGCGAAGAAAAACAAACCCGATAGCAAGAAGAAAAAAAAAGATCTGTCAACATCTCATTCACCCAGCGGTGCAGAAAGTGTTAAATTCTCTACTGGAGTCCTACCTCATGTGACAAATACGGCCAATGTGATTGGCTGTGCCTTTCAGGGAGCTCTGTTTAGTTTTAGCAGCGGCAAGCCTGCGCTGCAAGTACCCGCAAAGAGGAGAGGAGGACGGCAGCAAAAAGGAAGAACCTGGATATAAGAAAGTATTTTTCAAAGAAACCTGTAAATCACTTAAACTCAAGTTCACTCATAAAATGTGTCCATTGTAATAACGTTACAGGCTATGCTAGGCTTTGGCCCACATCAGTCTAAAATTGTATTTAACCATGAATAACGTGTTTTGGAAACTAACTGCACAACATGCAGCACTATTAGTTCTCTCAGTCTCAGAGTAGCATTTCTAATTTTGATTGAAACTGTCAGAGAAAACGGCAGCCTCGAGCAAGCCCGGATATTAGTTTACAGAGGCTGTTAAAATTATATGTCTAATGTTAAAATGTTGGTGACACAATAATTTCATCCTAATGGTACTGACATATTCATAGGGTTAATTTTTGAGACAAAATATCATGAGGTAGTCATGATTTTGCAAATATTCCACCTTGTAGTGCAGTTTGCACAAATTGTTTTAAAAATGCACTCACGCTACAAACATTACTGATGAGTCAAGATCTGCACAAATTGACAGAAACACTGAAACAGCTGCGCATTTTATTCTTATTGTCATGTTTGTCCTATTTGTCAGGTGCCAGAAGAACCAACACAAAGCTCAGAGAGCAATGGTGACACAAGATCACAGGTGAAACTGGATGATGACTTAATGGTTCATGACTACATTTGAAGCACAAGTGTGACTGCATGTATTTGGAATGTCTCACTGTTATTTATCAGGTGACAGAGGCAGCTCTGCCATGTTGTAGCTCAGACAGAGGTGAAGAGGCGAGGTCACAGGTGACTGACTGATGATTTGGTGCTGTAGATTAACAAGAGGAGAAGGCATGTGTTTGGCTCCTTCACATAGTGGACATTGAGTTGTTGTGTAGGGCACCAGTAGTCCATGTCTGTTGCTGTAACAGTAGTTCATGTTTAGAATAAAACATCCGAGCTCACTGATCTGATCGGGGCAACAGTGTCTAAAATGTTGCATAATTTTGCTGAGAGATAGTTTTATGGACAAAACCCACCAAGTCATTCAGTGTTCCCTTAGTGCTAATATGTAAGAGATGTTGGTGTACTATAACTGAACTAATGTTGTTAAGTCCTTAAAGTCATATTCTTTTATTGTCACGACTGTATTTGAAGCAATTTTTTTTGTATGATACCTGATTTATATGGATTATGGCTGAAGTAAACTAAAGTCTAAAATAGTCAGTCATTTGTTTAATAGTAATTTAACATTATATAATTCACATATAAAACTATGAATTGTAATTTTAAATGGTTTAAAAGCATGAAGAATAGCACATGTAGGCAAGTATGTTTCTCCTTTTTTAAATCAAGAAGCAAAGACAAAAAGGAAAATAAAAAGAAACAGGGCAGGGTTCGGTGGTTGAATCATCCGTCCCCACCAATGCCAACACCGAATCTACGCCCTTGGTGTCCAGTCTCCATTAATTCTCTGTTCTAACCTGCCTGTTAGTATTTACCAGTTAGTCTCCCAGTTTTGTTATGTTCTGCAAAACCAGCAGTAAACCTGTTGTCTGCAAATCTCGCTGCTGCACACAGCATGTCCTGACACTGAACCCCGTTTGAAAGCTGGGAGTCTACATTATGTCCATGTCCATCATATAAGTATAATTAGAATATGTTTCAGCAAACGGGGGGAAAGTGTCCAAACATATATGGACCTAGTTTTCTTTTCTTTTTTTAATTTTTATTTTTAGAGCTTACAATTTGGAATCACTTGCTAGAAGTACGTAGTTTGTTTTTTTAATAAATTACAATCTGATTGTAAGTGATATCTGTTTTTGGTTTTACACTGTTTTCTGTCTGGCACAAGGTATAGCTAAGGAAAGTAGTACTGCCAAATGGACTTTGTACCCTCTGCAGGTTTTCCTTCACTACTCCATGAATCTTCTTTGTGGTCTTCCTCTTTTCCCTCTGCCTGGCCGTTCCATATTCAGCATTCTTTACTATCCCTCCTCTGCACATGTTCAAACCTTCTCCACTTTGCCTCTCTAACTTTGTTTCCAAACTGC
Source organism: Pundamilia nyererei (assembly GCF_000239375.1). Classification (NCBI taxonomy): domain Eukaryota; kingdom Metazoa; phylum Chordata; class Actinopteri; order Cichliformes; family Cichlidae; genus Pundamilia; species Pundamilia nyererei. The sequence continues at coordinate 544,279 of NW_005187604.1, forward strand.
TCAACCTGTGCTGTCCCTCTGGTGTACTCATTTCTTATCCTGTCCCCCATGGTCGCTCCCAATGGAAATCTGAAACTCCACCAGCTCCAGGCCTCCTGTCATTTTGTTAGTGAAACCATCGCCAAACCACTCATTATATAGCAAGTCTCATTACCATCTTGTAAACATTTCCTCTCACTCTTGCTGCTGTCCTTCTATCGCAGATCAAAGTGAGGAAAAACATGCAAAGTTATATAACAAAACAACAATATTTCACTATGACTGCAACTGATTTTACTTACAAGTTCTATTCCAATCCAAAGTTAGGATCTGGGCAAGTACACTCAAAATGCCTCAAGGTGTTTTACTTATTTTTTATTAACAAAGCTTTGGTATGTATGTATGTGTAACAAAACATAAAAAAACATGTAACATTAGTAAGAAGAGAAGAAATGGCAGTAAAAACAACAGTCAGTATGGAATAGATATTGAATACAGATATTAAGGAACTGTAATAGTTGCTTTATTTCTGTGGCTGCACATATGGTGAATGGCATCTTACTAAGTTTGTAGTAAGTCTCAAGTATCTGAGAAAGGCTGCAGTTACTGACTTAAAATAAATGATTTTAATAAATGAATAATCAATACTTTAACATCTACAATATTCCAGCCAGGACATTAAAAACTTAATACTGTGCATCGCAAGTAGGCTTTAAAACCTAAGCCTAGAAGCAGGAAATATAGAGAGAACACAGACAGAGAATGTAGAGAGATCATCAGGGTATTTTGTTATGCACGTTTATTGCTGTTTGGGGAAGAAGACTTTCTCTCAGCACATATATACAGCACACTACCATTTGGACAGAAACATAGACTGAAAAAGAAAATGATAAAGTGAGTGTCGTGCTAAATTTACGTTAGTGAGAAAAGGATTCAATTGTGGCTTCATGGAACTAAGTTGAACTCAGGCACTTTTACCTTAATCTAAATGTAATGAACTGTCAAATTATTCCGGGTTTTTACTTGGTTCTGACATATAATAAGTAAGTGTAATAAAATGATAAAAAGGACTTTTGCTGGTAGCTTCCAGAGATTTTTTTCATTTTGCTCTTTTCTTTCCACTTCTACAGAACTAAAATTACACATTTACAGTTTATATCATTGCACTACAGGCTCAGAGTTGACCTTTGACGTTTTAGATTTAAAAAAGTATTGCAATTTTGTGAAACTGTCATAAATAGTTCAGAGTTTTAAAATATTGGCGTTGCAGTCATTGACATGTGACCATCAATCAAATGAGTCCATTCTTGAGTCAAAATAAAGGACTGTGCCTAATTTGAAGACATTTGCTTGAGGCTTTTGAAAAATATCAAGAAAGACGAGTCAACAACATGTCTCGCCATGGTCATTGCAGATGCATGCAAGTATTATATTACCTCTTAGTAGATTTTTGATTGCAATAATGTGAGTGGGTCAATATGAATGCAACACATGCATTCATGCTGAAGTGAGTGATGGGCCCTGTGGAAAAGTTCAAATAAAGTGTGTAATGCAGTGAATTAGTCATTGCTATTGAACTGAAACATACAAAGAAGCATGGCAGTGGACTGCTTTTAACATTAGGAGACTTTGTTAGATAGATCTAACTATATCTAATCTTTTTAACAGGAGTTAAACATCTAAACCATTCATCTTCTTCTGCTTATCCAATCAGCCTATCCCAACTGTTATAGGGAGAAAGGTGAGGTACAAACTGGACATATTGCCCAGCCAGGATCTTATTTTCTATTAAAAAAATATTTTTGTGACATCTAATCCAATCCTCTTCCTTATTGACTACCTCTCTGGCGTTACTCACTCATCACTGGAGCAGTTCAAAAGCAATGATATGACACCACTAACAGTCAGAGTGCTCTTGAAAGGATAAAAGTGTTAGTACTTCTATCTGAATTGGTGTAGTATGACAGCAAATGAATAAATGTCACAATTATTTAAATAAGTAGTGCTGTGGTTATTTTTCTACCCTGCAGGTGCAGAATTTAATTAATTTTTGTATAGTGTTGAAAAGAAAAAACAGTTCAGGTGCTGCTGAAACCCTAATTCATAAAAATACAAAGTGTAAAAAAGCAAACTGATAAAAAGAAAAAAACAAACAAAGAGGAAAAAGAAAAAATCACAACACAAAGGGTAAAAAAAAAAGGTGTCCAACATGCTGACTCTTCTCCAAAGACGAGGTAATGGTGCAACATTGAGAACGTTGTTTTTGGTGCAATTTAAGGAGCAGCCTACAAGCCCGGGATAATTCTCATGGGAAGAAAATCATGGAAGAAAAAAGACACCAGTTATTTTCTGTTTTGAATCCGCAATTTTGTGGTGCTGTGCTGATGACAGCTTTTCGGCATCAGCACAGCAGCACACCACCACAAAAATGACTAGCAGAATGCTGAAGGTTAGGAGTACTGCCACGGGCCATGCTTGTCATTTTTTCCCAACATTCAGGGGGTTGTACAGTGCAAATTTCTCCACAAAGTTGATATTGTTAACACTGTAAAAAAAATCTGTAAAAAAGGAAACAAAACAACAACAACAACCAGAAATTGACAAAATTCCAGCAGCTACTGCAGCAGAAATTAATGCTGTAAAATAAGAAAATGTATTTATTATATCTACTATAATATTGATTTTTTTTATATAATAAGTAATTTATAAGAAAATAATTACTTTTTATACAATACTTTGATGTATGGTTAAAAAAGTTTTTAAATTTTACATTTTCACATTCAAATGAAAAATGCACATGAAATGTTATTACAGTTACAATATGTTGTTGATTGCTGATCATATGCAATATTATTGTAGTTGATTATTAAGATAGGATTTGCATGTGTTTAATGGTTATGAACATTGAAAGAGTTGCACTTAATAAAATATAAGCTTTACAGAAAAATGTACGAGCACTGTTGTATTACAGCATTAGTACGTTTCAATTTTCAATAGAATGATGGAATTTAGTTTTACAATGAAAAACTTGTTATTATAACATTATCAACATTTAGCAAAGAAGCAAACAATCCTAAACTTAAAAGGACATTAAACATTGCTGATGTAAGCAGATATCTCCCACTTAATTCAGTTCAGTTTTATTTATATAATGCCAAATCACAACAACAGTCACCTGAAAAAGGTTCTTTATATTATCTGGTAAAGTCCCCACAATAATATAGAGAAATTGTCAACAAAACGACAACTCCTTATGGGCAAACACTTGGCGACAGCGAGAAGGTAAAACTCCCTTTACGCAGGAAGTAATGACTGAACCACCTGCCGTGACTGACTGGGGGTGAGCGGATTGAGACAGGAGAAAAGATACAGCTTGGAAGAGAGCCAGAGATGAATAATAACTAATGATTAAATGCAGAGTTGTGCATAAATGCACAGTGAGAAGAGTACGTGAAGAAGAAACAGCGCATTATGAGAGACAGTCCAGGCCAAAGAGACATAATTAGAGGATTCAGGGTCACCTGTCAGATTATATCTGTCTTCCCAAAATCCAACCTGGGGCCTGAAAGCTAAAGGCTCTGCCTCCCATGCTACTTTTAAATATCCCACGAATCATAAATACGCCTCCAGTCTGACACTGAAGTGTTCTTTTTTCATGATATGGAAAGTTTTTCATGATACTATGACGTCTTTAGGATAAGATGGGGCCTGACTGTGCAAGATAGAAACAAATATAGAACAAATTTTTTTTTGTTTCAATCCAGGAACAGTTGACAACAGGTCAAATTCACACTGAAACAGAATGAAACGACTGCCTATTTCAAAGAAATGTAGCTAAAGGCTGTCGCTCTCTCCTTATCCATCCTGATTTATGCTAGTGTCTCTCACAACTGATAGCATGAGACTGCACCTGCAGCCCAATCAGGTCGCACAAGCATTCCACCTGCTTTAGAAATACAAATCTATACATGCTCTTGCAAGAAGGCTTGTGGTGTCATGAGGAGAGCTGGAAACGGGGCTGTTTAATGGCACATATATTGTTCACACTCACCAACTTGAATAACTTAAGAATAAATCTATACAGAAGGTTGTTTTTTGTTTTCCTTGTGTGTTTGTTTTTTTAATTGCAAGAAATGAAAAGAAAGGCACACCAGAATTTAAACAGGCTGATGCATGAATATGTAATCTGACATCATTTACTACACTCGATATACTGTGAAGTCTTTTTGTTATTAATGCCAGAGGAGGTCTGGAAGTTTACAGTTATTGAATTAGCAGCGCCTGGCCTGTATTGAGCTCTGACAGGGCTGCATTTTGTTAGTTAAGCCCAGAAACACTAAACACAGCACATACGGGTGTATTAACAGCACCTGACTGATGCCATTTTTGCTGAAGGCTTTTTACTCACTTTTTGAGGGTTGGATTAATTGTGGTGGAGCTGTTTCTAGTTGGCAGTTAATTTCTGTAATAGGTTTTCCAGTGGGGTTATTTCACGGAATAACTTAGTAACAGTCATAGTTTATAAATATTTGTGGTCAGCTTGTTTATAGTTATTTAAGATAGTGCAAGAACCATACATGGACACGGATTTGTGGTTGGCTTGTTTAGTGAGAGTCCTGTGTATATACTCACATTCATCATTATCAGTTTCATGTAACCTCACACGTTCTTAAAGAACATTATAGCACACGTATCCCCTCTCGTTTATTTCCTTTCACTGATTTTCTCACACATACACAAACACAGCCGCTCCTCTCGCCTGCCCACGCATTTGGCCCTGCAGATCTTCCGCTGGTGTTGTTGTGAGTCTCCTCACACCCTGGTGATACTGTAGCAAGATAAAATCACCAGCCCACGTGGACCGAAGAAAGGCCAGCATGGGTTTGATAATTGGAGAGTGAGGGGGAGAGGGAGAAGCAATGCAATCAGACTCGGATAAGAATGAGACCTTAATTTGACATTTTTTTCTTTCTATCTATAGAAGGCTTTCCTTTGAGCTCCTCAACCCCCCCTTGCCTGCAAACCTACAGTATCACTGAATTCTAATTAGAGAGCACTTGATGAGAGTGTGTGCTCACGGTGGCCTAGATAGTCTGACTTCATCGGTATGAGCCTCGGTGCCCTGGTGCAGTCGGTCCCCAACTGTGCCATCAAACGAGAGCTCTAGTCTCTGAGGGATGCTGGAAAAAGGAGCGTTGGGGGGGTAGTGTGAAGTACACGGAGAGATAACAAGACTGGGCATCACCAGAGGTGGTGGCAGGGGGGAGGAGGTAGATCTGAGGGGTACATTAGTAAGGCTGCGTATTTGAAGTTTGTGTATGTGTGTGATTATCAGAAACATCTTTTAACACAGGGCTCTTTGAATGCTCAGTGTTGTGGTGCTAACGCTGAACACTGCTGTGATATAACAGCAATTATAGGTGTTCCTGACTCCTATATAATCACTAACAACTACTACACTGAGCCTATTGTACCCTGTTGTTTAGAGTAGACTTAATTACAGCACCCTAACAAATTATGTCGTTAATGTTTAATTTGGGGATTTTGATGTTTTTACATTTAAAATGATGCAGATTTGCATTTGAGAAGAAAGTCTATCCCTGATTCAGGAGGAAAAAAGTAGTTTTCTTCTGCATCATAAAACGTCCTTTCCTTTGGCAAAATGGGTCAAAAGAAGGACTTGACAGGCTCAGAAAAGTCAAAAATAGTGAGATATCTTGCAGAGGGATGCAGCAG
>NW_005187604.1:551119-561768 GCF_000239375.1 Pundamilia nyererei
TGAGAACATGGTTGTTGTTCAATAATAAAATTATTCCTCAAAAATACAACTTGCCTAATAATTCTGCACTCCCTGTAGTGTAAATTTAGGAGATCACATGAGATTCCTGATTCTGGTTTTAACATTTGTCTCTTCCAAGCAAGTTTTGCTCTTGGAACTCACATTCCTCTGGGAAAATCGGTTCGAGGACGGTCCACGGACAAAGAAGGATCAAATACCTGGAGCATATTAATGGGTGGAAGGCCTGGTGTAAACCCACTGAGCTGGGCTGCAACGGGTTCCCGGGAACAGTCTCTGCACTACACACTTAGGCTTCTTGGCACTACAGGATAGCAGGGGAAGAAAGCCACCAAAAATATCACTAAAAGTGACAAAAGAACTTCCTGGTGTCTGTGAATCAAGACAGGAACCATGGTTTCTTCACCAGGGTTTTTCACTGATGATAAGTCCAAGCTGCCCAACAGTGCAGTTGATGTTTCTTTAAAGTGAGAACATGAGAAAAAAAAATAATTGAGGGAGCTGAGTTGAGGGAATAATAGATGCACATTAGAAACTCAATTTTAATGTGGAATATAACAATTACGTTTCTTTATTTGTAAGAGTTTGGACAAAAAGGTTAATGAAGCTCCAAAAATTATAGTTTTAGTCATTAAACAGCACATTTGGATTTGGCTTAGTATAGGATGGGAAGATGACCACAATGAAGTTGAAGAGGGTCACTCTACAAAATGTTCTCACCTGTGTTAAGTCATTTAGCATTAGCGACTACAAGCTGTTATGCCCGAGCTTTAGCCGTGACAATAATAATAATTACGAGACGGCCGGAGCTGAAGAATCAAAGCATCCATTTGGCAGATGAGCTTCCAAATGACCCACTGAAAAAAGAAATGGCACCTGGCCAACAAACATGTCAGCGCTCTCTCCTTCTTTCTCTCACCTTCTCGCTGGCGCTCTTTTACCCTCCGTCTCTATCCAACATTCAGAAGGCCATTTAAATGACATAGATGCTCACACACACCACATTTTCTTTATAATGTGTTACTTATCGTTGCTGTGCACACATATAAGCATCTTTCCATGTATGTAGTATGTATGTATGTATATTTGGACATTCGAAGTATTCTTGTGAAAGGAGACACCTTCTTTTTTCAAAGAATAAATAAGTCTCACCTACACACAGAAAAAATAAAAACAAAAAGAACACAAACTCATCACTTTCCCTGGTGTAATTCCACACTGTGTATTGCTTCATGCAGGGATGTGGCTGCAGAGGAGCTGCATCACGCTAACTACCAACTACAGAGACAGGGAGGCAAAGAGAAAGAAGAAGAAAAAAAGTCAATTAGAGAGGTGTGATAAACCAACACATCACAAACCACTACAGATGTTTGTGTGCTCCATATTTCTTCTGTCACAAACAGAAAGGAGCTGAAGATGTGTGGACGGGTACTAATGGGGGAAAACACATTTGCATTTTTTAAAGAACATTTCATTTGAAAATGAAATTATGTATATTTCAGTATTCCAGTCTACTAAAGCATGTATTTAACATCTGATGCAGAGTCAGTAGCTCCAATGGTATTCAAGGGTGTTTTTGGTTTAATTCAGTTAAATTACATAAAAACATTTTTTATAGCTTTTCTAACTCACTTGACAAATCTTTTGGCAAGCATTTATGAAAACGTTTACGTTCATTTCAACTCGTCTTTTTGGCCATCTCACAAGTACAAGTCAGATATCAAATTTCCATAAAGAGGTAAAGAGTCTATGACGATTATTTAACCTTATTAACAGTATATGTCCAGATGAACGGTATCAACTTTTTGACATTTTCCAAGAACCCAGAGTGATTTTAACCATCTGGAGTCGATGGAGTCACGCCATTGCATTAAAATTATATGACTGATGTAAAATGATGATGATGTAGCAGTAAGATGCAGTCTCCACTTCAACTTGTGTCTAAAGTGCGTACGTCAAACTATGTACCAGTTTGTAATTGTGTTGATAAGCCAAGTAAGACCAGACTTATGATACATAATTGACGTGATGCTTTTTCCTGAATATTGTTGTCATGTTTAATGCAATTCAGTTCAATTCAATTTATTTATAAAGCGCCAAATCACAACAACAGTCACCTCAGGGCACTTTATATTGTAAGGTAGGCCCTAGAGTAATACATACAGAGAAAAAAAAACATCAATCATATGACCCACTATGAGCAAGCACTTTGGCGACAGTGGGAAGGAAAAACTCCAGCAGAACCAGGCTCAGGGAGGGGCGGGGCCATCTGCTGCGACCGGTTGGGTGTGAGAGAAGGAAGACAGGATAAAGACATGCTGTGGAAGAGAGACAGAGATTAATAACAAGCACGATTCAGTGCAGAGAGGTCTATTAACACATAGTGAGTGAGAAAGGTGACTGAAGAACAAACACTCAATGCATCATGGGAATCCCCGGCAGCCTACGTCTATTGCAGCATAACTCAGGGTCAGCCCTAACTATATGCTTTATCAAAAAGGAAAGTTTTAAGCCTAATCCTAAAAGTAGAGATAGTGTCTGTCTCCCGAATCCAAATTGGAAGCTGGTTCCATAGAAGAGGGGCCTGAAAACTGAAGGCTCTCCCTCCCATTCTACTTTTAAATACTCTAGGAACAACAAGTAAGCCTGCAGTGTGAGAGCGAAGAGCTCTAATAGAGTGATATGGTACCCACAGGAACCCAGGAAGAAAAGGTAAAAGTTTGCATTTTGAAAGGACAGCAAAAAAAGAAAAAACAAATGGGTGAATGGGTGAATGACTGAATGTAGTGTGAAGCGCTTTGGGGTCCCTACGGACTAGAAAAGCGCTATACAAATGCAGGCCATTTACCAATCTAGTGTTTTTGTGTGTCTGTGTTAAAACTGGCACAACTACTGCATGTCACAGATACTAGCCAAAAGCCACCAGAGGCAGACTGAAACACTGTCTCCAGGTGGACAACAGGCCTGCAGGTGTCAGTCCTGCGATGTGTCCCTCTGTCTGGTGGTGGACAGGAACTATTTTTTGGGAGTGGCACAAATGATTCGTGGCATCTTATTGTGACTCCTGATTGCCTGCATTTTGATGTAAACGGTTATGTATAACTTTATTTACATTTTAAGTTATGAAAATGACTTGTTAAACATGTTTATAGTTTTCACAGTAAAAACCTTTTTCTACTTGAATGTTATTTTTTTTGTGTTATTTTAGGGCAATTGTGTCAATACAGTATGCCAAAATAAAGAAGATATACAGTCAGATATGTGATGTTGTGGTGAAAAGAATGATGCGAAACAAGGTAAGGTAAACAGTTTATAAAGTTAAAATCAGGAGAATTAAAAAATGACCAATTATGCCCGAGACTCCAGAGCTGACCGAGCTGAGCTGTGGCATCTTTGACTGCTCAAGGCTGCACTGTAGAGGTGTCTGACCTGTACGCCATGAAGTTTGGGCTCTGGCAGCTGACCCCAGCCCAGCTGCCAGAGCCTGAACTTCAACAAAAGCAGTGGTGAGCAGTTTTCTACCTGTTAATGTTTCTAAAGTAGAATCACTGTGGCGATCATTTTTTCATCTTTGCTTCGTGTTGCCGACTTTGTGTTCATACCTAAATACTAAAAGAACAATATCTGTTCGAATGTGTTCAAAGCAAAAATCCCTATCCTTGTGGTGGTGTGTGGGGCTGTAGCTTAAGTTTTATATCATTAACAGGCGGTTATGTGCCAACTATATCATGCAACACTTCAGGTCATTTTAATGAGTAATAATAATGAGTAGTGTAACAAATTACTTTCTTTATTGAGTAATTACTGAGTAATTAAGTAAAATGTTACACTACTTTGACAAAAAGCTACAACTAATATGTAGTTACTTTTCGTGGGTATAATCATTCCACTTTGGAAAAAAGAACATTTCAAATAAATCATTAAAACACAAACACAATGATACAGAAGACTTTTTAAATTTTCCCTGTCATCTTTCCTTATTCTCCCATTGGCAGGATATGTAGGTGTTTGGGATATGATCAACTCTGCTGTGTTATAAGTAATAGTCACAGCATGTAATCACAGCCACTGTGATGACACAAGCTCAGCAAGAAAGTTAGATATGGTTAGTTGTTTTGGCGACAATTATTCAAAGTCAGTTCATTATATTCATTGGCCTAAGAGAACGAAAGCAAAGGCCCAGTTCATGGAAGATGCCAATACATCTCTCTCTGCCTCCTACTGATCCCCAGAAAGTTGTTTATGCAGTAATCATTGTCAGCTAGCAAGTTAGGCTAGAGTTCAAAACACAGCAAGATTTAGAAATGACTAAAAACCTTAAAAACTCAATATAAAGCTTGTGTAAACACTCGTCTATTACAAGAAGAGGTGCAAAAATAATATGCAACTAACTAATATGCAATAACAAGTTGCATATAGATGTCAGTTCTTTTATAATGTGCACATCTGTGAATTTTATCCAGTTGTTGCTTTTTGGAATCTGGTGGAAACATTAGCAGCACAGTAGCAATGTGTCAGCAGCGTTCTTATTTTAGTGTAATAATGCCAACTAACAGGTAGATAAACTGCTTTTTACATTTTGGGGTCTGTCATGTTTTTGGCCACAGCGATGTGAAAAAGGGCCGTCTTTAATGACGTGGAAAAAGGGAAACTACTACTGCAAATCGGGTTGATCAGTGTCCCACACCTGACCTGATGCCTCAATCATAAATGTGATGTTCAGAATTCCACTGCTGCTTTAATAACAGTGGATTAGAGTGATGAGTAATTACAGCTTAAAATGTTGTGCTCAGGCTGAGTACATTACACTACAAGAAGGGCCCTCATAAGTTATGTGACCTTAACTTCACACACTGCAGTTATTGCTGATCAATATTCAGGCGATTCTGTAAATCCAAATGTAACTGATGTCAAGTTTAAACCAATATAATTTATTAAAAGGCTAATAGGACGAAGCAGGGAATGAGTTTAGCAGATTGGATGGCCAAAGGGGAACTAGGGTTGAGCTTGCCCAAGGCAAGGGCAGGCAGCAGGAGGTCACCATGGAGGCTTGAGCAGGGAAGCCCGGAAGCCAAGCTAAGTTAGCCAGGCTGAATAATAAATTAAAAAATGGGTATCAGCTGCATCAGCAGGCCACAGCTAGCAGCTGTTTTTAGTTGGAAAACACCACGACTACAGAAGAATCTGTTTCCAAAGTATTTTGTTGGAAACAGAGACCTCTAGGATTCATATATAATGGTTTGCTGTTTAATTAAAAGGCCTATCAACTACATCTGTGCTCTGTTTAAAACTTTTTGCAATGCTCCCAAGCATTTACTATATTCACTTAGCAGCGCTTTAAAGTTATAAATACGCTTGCTAAATATATAAACACATTCTGCCTTTAATTTAGCAACATCTTTTATTAAAAAGAGGTTTATTGAGCTTAAAAACTGAAGTTGAATCTTAAAATCCTTGCATGCTATGTTTATATATAATATATTATATATAATTTAGGGAAACAGCTGCTTAGCATCCAGAATCCGTACTGGACAGTTGTTTAAAGCTCAGTAATATAACATTTCAAAGCACCTGATAATATTTGAAAATGATAATTTTGTTTGGTGTTTTTTTTCTAAAGGGAAAAGAAAAAATGATGGCAATAAAGTCAAAAGTAATGAAGATGGGAATATGCAAGAGTGTGTGTTCTCTGCACAGACAGGAAGAGGCATGACTGAAAAAGTGGAAAGATGATGACTAAAGTGGTGCGAAAATGATAACTACACCGAAGCATGAGTGAAATATATGAAGATAAAGAGAAATGTGAAGCTGAAACGGGAAGAGAGTATGACAGAATAAAAATTGAGAGGGATGAATCACAGCAGAGGTTCAGAACTGCATGTGGACTGCGCTTAAAAAGGAGCAAGAGGAATCGAAAAGAGCGCCGAACGGAGTCGGGTGATAAATGATTCGAGTGGTGCACGGGTCGCTCTTGCCTCCTCATCTTACGCAGCTGACCTTGGGCTTATGAGCTGTAATAAAACGTGGCCAAGCACTCCTGAAATTGGTCCACTCGACGTAATGCTCTGCAGCCTTCTGCTGCATTAGCATATGGCTTTTACAGAGTACAGTGCATCCAACACATACAAATATTGCGCTGAGAGAGCTGCGAGGGAGATGATGAGGGCGACGACGAGGAGAATGAAGACAAGAAATGTAGTCAAGGATCAACAGCATTCACGGTGGAATGAAGAGAAAACGTAAGAGGAACGGTTAAGTGAGAAGGAGAGCACAGTAGTGATATCTGTGGAGGCAGGAGAGGCGGTGATGACAGAGAAGAGAAGGATGAAGTACTGTAATGGAGGGAGAGGAAATGATAAGGTGAGGGAAAAATACGAGACTGGGGCAAGTTAGATTGATGGTGACAAGGAGAAGGAAATGCAAAGGAAGGGTTGAGAAGGAGATGATAAATGGTGATGAAAATGGAGAGAAGGAGAAAATACACCCAGTGATGTTTGTGGCAGTAATAATATGGTCTGAGACATCTCCAGAATCATCTTAGCGCTCATAAAGTTAGCAGTACTTCGCTGCTGTTGCGTCACATGAAAGATGAATTTGAAATGTCACTTCTCAGCACAACACGTTCTGTTCCGGCAGTGGCGGCAGCTGTGAGTGGGAAGATGAGGATGAGGAAGACCAAGCGCAAGATTATTCCATCACTTTTTTAACACCTTCAAATTTCTCTTCTGTGGCCTCTTTACACCGAGACAGCATCTACCTCTCCATCATAATCACCCTCTTCTTCTCTTCACAGGCGCAAAAAAACACCCCTGACTTCTTTTGAGGGTCTAATAAGAGCGGAACAAACAGCGTGTCTCTCTCTGGGCCAGGTTGGTATTATCTTTAGGCGTTGTTATATTTTCTGCGAGGTCTCGATGCTCCTCTCCAGAGGCTCCCGAGGATTTAATGGAGCTGTGGGGGAACCAGTGCTTGCCCAGTACAGATTAATTGCTCTATTTGTTTGTTTGGACAACTAATCAATTAATTCCAGTGTAGGGTTTATTAAGTGAGCAATGTGAAAACGGGAAAAAAGCAAAGAGAGATCGATATAGAATGAAAACTGGACAAAGGAAGTGATGCAAAGTGGGATTGGGAACATTATTATCATGGTAAAAAAAAAATATTGTAAAGATGCGGTGGAGTACGGGCATTCAGCAGTGAGTGTGCTGTAATCCATGTTTTTCTTTGCTCAGTGTCCTCAGGCTCAGGTCACACGCAGGCATGTTGGTGCATGTGAGCCCCTCCCTTTGAAATTGCTGTCTATTACTGCCTTTACTTAGTGCAATGATAACGTGCAGAGTTCAGGTCAGAGCATTCATCCATTTTCCAGAAAAAACACAGATTTTAGGAAAAGGGTATTTATGCAGTATACTTAATTTATGTGCATTTCATTTCAGCTAAGGGTGTCACTTTCAAGGACAGCAGAGTAATCACAGTGGAGAGCACAATGTTGGACTCGACATCAACTGGTGAACTGTAGCACATCATTTTTTTCCTAAATTAGATTTTAAGAGTGTGGCTGAGAAAAAGCTCAACTATTGGATGGATCATCAAGTTTGAACAGACATTTACCACAAACCCTGATTACTTTAACAGTATCCTAACATTATTGTATTTTCTGTTCATTTCTAGGTTTTTTTAGACAAAGTCTAGATTATTTAATGTAATGTTTGCTTTAAGTTTGTGAAAAGTAGAGAAAGATAAGAAATGTGGGGAAAAAAGAGAGCATGGAAATGGCATGCAGTAGAGTTTCTGGAGGTGTGCTGTAAAGTCAATTCCCGTCTGCTGACTGGAGCAGACGGGAATTGAACCACCAACCTTGCGATTAGCAGATGACCTAACAGCATTACCAACAATATGGTTTCCAAAAAGTTGTTGGGCCCAGCAGCTGCCGGGTGATTTGTCTTTCAGCTGATTCACGTAGCACTAACCACCTGCTATAATCGCTGACTGTGCAGTGGCACAGAGAGAGCATGGGGGCTGTCTATGTGCAGTGCTGCTCATAAGAGGAGAGAGGAAGGAGACAGAGAGACACTGGAGAATTCATTTCCAACTTTAAGTCACATTGGAAACATCAGCCTTGTTTGGATACAGCTGTGAATGATTTTGCCAAAACACTATCACTTTTAAAAAAATTCCTCACAAATCATTGTGATGTTATGAGCTAAATAATTACAAAAACAAGAATCTATGACTACTGAAAGTTTTGAAGCATGTGACTGGCATGACTCATCAGTTTTCAGTTTATAATAAAAATCACTTGTTATTTAATAAGCTGTAAGAGATGTAATGGGTTCTGAAATGTGTGTAGATGGGTCCCTATATTTTGTATATATTGTTGATGTTGCTTTTATTATTATCAGTTATTTCCTTTTATCTAATTAGAATCTCCAGGTTGCACTGCTAGCTAACAGAATATGTCAATGTGTGTGTTGGCTACAGTACGTGCCCCAATTAAGTTTCAGGGGTCTCTCCTCTTTTACCATTATTCCATATTTCAAAACTGCTTGCTCTGACTTGAAAATAAAGGATAGATTATAAAGTGGTTTGGCTTCAGTGTGAACCAGTGCTGTGTATAGACATGGACTTGGCAAGCAATGACATCATTCAAAGATGTTCAGGGCAAACTCTTTTTTTTTTTTTAAATTAAAACAACAACAACAACAAAACAGGTTAATGTGTTTCTATGTAACATGTTTTATATTTTTTTTGTCAGTTAAATTAGTCACAAGTGACCACTTGTGGGTTTATTGCAATCACAGATGCGTTTATTACAAAGTACTATAACATACCTTATGATTCCAAATTATGGAAATATTTAGTAGGACTGAAGGATAATTTGCCCAATCAGTATTTTGTTATTATTGATGCAACGATGATGTAGGATCCTGAAAATCAAACAGCTATTATTCAGTGGAAGCTGTATATACAAGTAAACCTTCTTCCCCACAGACATTTTGACTTGTCACAGTAAGGAAAGCATTGGTGGAAATAATGATGGATTAGTTCCATTAAGCATCGTAGTAAGCCATTATAGTGAACCAGCATGAACAAACGCAGGACTTCCCCTAAGTAAAATACAGCCATCATTAACACACCTCGGCTTTCTTTACTTTGACAAGACAAAATGTCTACCATGAAAAAGGTCTATAGTTCTTTCCAGCATGCAGCTTTTTCAAGCCAACTCCTAAATGGCATTACATCCTATATAATTGTCCAAATCAAACCTGGAAATAAATACCAGACTATAAACTGCAGGCGATGGAATGTGAGGACATTTCAGCTCCAGCAGAGATTTCTACTCTGGTGACTGCCTTCGAGGTCCTGTATAAATCATTACCACTGCTCTGGCTGTGTATAAATTCCACAATGCACAAATGTCTCATGTTCATATCACAGCTATGATTTATTTTGCATTTTCTGTTCTAAGGCTGTGTAAATGTTATTTCAGTGGCTGTTCCACACTGGCAAAATTAAGTTTTTAGAGAAAGCAGCACTTCTCTGATGTATAAATGATTGGAGATTGTGAGAACAGCAGTGTCAACTCCCAAATCACTGCTATCTGCTTGTGAAAATTGAATATTTTGATTCAAAGTCTTTCTGGATAGACTGTAGTACTGCTGCTATAAACTGCATGTAACTAACACATAGGGCCTAACAACTCGTAAAGTGAGCAATCATGACAACACAGTCTGAAAGGCAATTAAAAAACATCACCATTAAGGGAAAAAAATAACTGAAAAGTTTAGAAGGAGGGTGACGCATCATTAGAGTCACGAAAAGCAATAATATGTCAAAAAGAAGTGAAAATAGATACATTTCAAAACCATGTTTTTCGAACTTAAAGATAATTTGAGTTTCTAGTTTGAAAATATCACGGTTCGCTGCAGGCACTCATAAAATAATTGCTTTACATTCACTCTGCTTTGGTGTTTCCAACATTGCATTGTTTCCATTACAGCTGTTAGAGAAACAATGCATTCTCATACTCAGGGAACCACTAGGTAACTCTTATGATGCTAGTGTTGGAGAGATACGCACGAGGTATTCTTTGGGTTGTGCCTTGATACATTGTGCACTATGCATCAGATAGCCAGACCATCAATCGAAGACGAAAATGATGTTTCCTAATGGGTCCTTCATGGCCGTCCATATGTGACGAGCTGGTGCTCAGACTCATGTCACTATAAACTGTGTCACAGCAGTGGCTATGACAAAATGCCATCACTGTAATGGCTTGTGAATGAGAAGGAAAAATGGTGGCTCACCAGCATCACTGCTTGTATACAAGGAAGTCACTAGAAAGTCTTCATTTAACATGGTGGTTATTTAAATATGGGAATCCATCAAACTGCGATATAAGGAATTCTACTACCAACACAGCTCTGATGTGGCAATGAAAAAGAGAAAGTCAGGAGTTAATGGAAATAGATGAGCAGGGTGTGAAATGTAACAGCAAACCTGACGACATTCAAATAATTAAGACCAACACAGACAGATACTTTTTGCTAATCACACTAAGAAATGCTGCGAATTGCCTGAGCAAGCTTTTGGACAGTAGCATTTGTAAAATCATGCAAATGAACACACAA
>NW_005187604.1:563286-564272 GCF_000239375.1 Pundamilia nyererei
CCAAGACAACACAGCACCAAGCTAGCAGGACATATGTGGAGGAGGCTCAGCATCTTTAGATCTCTCCACCTTCAGTCAGCCCTCGTTGACACAAACACATTAAGACACTGAGATCATTATAGTTAACTAAAACTAGATGTGAGGAAACAAACTAAAAAAAAGGACTGTTGAAAAAATTTATACATTTGAAAAGATTCTGTGAACTTTGAAAACTACGGTGAAATAAAAACATGAAGAAAGCCGTAGCTTTAGTATCTGTTGGAGATCGTTAAAGATTTGTGTTACAGCTTTCATTACTGATGAGGCATTGATGAGCGTGCTTATTGATACTCTGTATGTCTAAAGGGCTGTGAGTCAACTGCTTTCAAAAGGTTTTGTGCTTTCATTGTAACGCCTGTACTGATTTTCCTGACTGTTGCCTCTGACACGTCTAAATATGACACATGTTTATACAATAATACATTTACCTGAACAAATGCATGTGCTGCAGCAGCAATTATTGTGTTGTTTAGTTGTTTCAATTCTTTCTCTCACCTCCTGATTGTGCAAAATGTTTTATTAAGTTTTGAAAGTGTAATTTCACAATGTTTTGTGTTGTTTATGAGCCAAAGAGTCGCATTTTGTAGCTCTGTAGGGGTATACTCTTGCTGTGCAGCAGTTTGCTCCACAGCAGACCAATAAAGTTGAACTTAAACGCGACACAGCGTGCCCATGTATGTGCTTGTATGTGTGTTTCGTCTGTGTTGGTGTTGGGTGTGTATGTGTTTTCTGAGTAAGTGTTGTTTGTGCTAAGTTCAGCTAAATAAGCAAGAGATGCACAGTCACAGTCACAGCTACACATGGCAGCTTGCCTTCCAGAAGGGGTGTGTGTCCATCACACTCTCCTCTCGGGCAGCCATTGCCAAAAGACGCACAATTTCACAGTGAAACAAATAAGTCCTATTTAGTATTCCTCCCAAAGTGCAGCAGAAACCGAGCATACACTG
>NW_005187604.1:565379-575240 GCF_000239375.1 Pundamilia nyererei
TCACGCTCTTCACGCTCTTCACGTCGTTCATCCACCAGTCAAGCTGCAGCCCGAGCCAGAGCAGAAGCAGAAGCCGCCCGCACCAGAGCACAGTACGCGAAACGCCAGATTGACATGGAGGTTGAGAAGGCACGCATCGAGGCAACACTAAACGCTCTAAAGAAGGAGGGTGAGGCTGAAGCAGCGCTCGCCGCAGCTCATGTTCTGGAAGCGGCAGCCGATGAGGAGCATGACGCCGTTGACCTCACAGAACAAGGAGTCTCCTCTAAGACACCTCCTTCCATCAGACGTGCTCAAGATTATGTGAACGCTCACTTCGCTAATCGCAGCTTGGTAGTTAATGAAGACGGAAAGCCTGATACAGGACAACTGGTTGGTAATAACAACGATCAGCATCTACGACAGAGTCAACCACCAGTTGCCTCCTCTCCAGGTGAACATCTCACTGATTTTGTAGATCAGGAGCAACCAAAGTCCCCTCCTATAAACAGAAAAACTGACATTTCAATCCAGCCTAAACCTTCATTGCCTCCAAAGACTGAACTCTCAGATTTCACAGCCTATCTAGCACGCCGTGATCTGCTGACAGCGGGATTCAAGGTTTTCGACAACCGTCCTGAGTCTTACTTGTCCTGGAAGTCCATTTTCCGCAACGCCATAGAAGGCCTCAACCTCAAGTTCAGCGAAGAGCTTGACCTTCTCAACAAGTGGCTCAGCGGGGAGTCACTACAACATGCGCTGAGGATCAGGGCGGTCCATGTGAACAACCCACACGCAGGTCTTCAACGTTTGTGGCAACGTCTGGACAAAAGTTTTGGTTCTCCAGAGGTAGTTGAAGCGTCACTTTTCCAACGCTTACAGTCTTTTCCAAAAATATCTAATAAGGACACTAACTTATTGCAGGATCTTGCAGATCTCCTGTTGGAGTTAGAGTATGCACAAAGTGAAAATTATCTACCTGGCCTTAGCTTTCTGGACACCCCAAGGGGGATAAACCCGATAGTGGAAAAGCTCCCCTACGGACTCCAGGAGTCCTGGGTGAAACAGGGGACAAAATACAAAAAAGGACAACGGTGCAGTTTACCCACCTTTCTCATATTTTGTTCAGTTTATAAATGAATATGCAGAAATGAAAACAGATCCTAGCTTTATGTTACAAAGTTCAAACATAGTAGCTCCAAAACCTGATAAGCCATTGTTGAAACCAACTAAATACAGAGGTGCGGTTGCAGTGAACAGAACAGATATTAGTCAAACAAATGTCACAGCTCGAACGTCAGTTCTCAACCCAGACAGACAATGTCCTATTCACCACAAGCCCCATTCACTTGCCAAATGCAGGGATTTTAGGTCAAAAAAAACTAGATGAAAGGAAAAGCATCCTCAAAGAACATGCTATTTGTTATAAGTGTTGTTCTTCCACAGGTCACCGAGCTAACGATTGCAAAGCCATTATCCAATGCTCGGAATGTAACAGTGACGCTCACGTGTCTGCCATGCGTGCTGGCCCACCTCTGTGGGCAACCAAGGACTCTAACCTCCTGCCTCAAAGCCACGGCGGGAAGTCTGATCCTTCAAGCCCTGTAACCACAACTGCTTGCACAGAGGTGTGTGGCCCACGTCTAAAAGGCAAATCCTGCTCTAAGATTTGTTTAGTCGACGTGTATCCCCGCACAAATCCTGAAGAGAAAAAGAGGATGTACGCCATGTTGGATGATCAAAGCAACTCATCCTTAGCCAGGTCTGCTTTCTTCAACATGTTTAATGTGAAAGGCACTATGCTCCCATACACCATGAAAACATGTGCAGGTTTGTCAGAGGCTGGAGGACGCAGAGCAACTAATTTCGTTATTCAGGATGTAAATGGGGAAGTGTCCATGGTGCTGCCCACACTGACAGAATGTGATCACATTCCAGATAATAGAGATGAGATACCCACCAAGGAGGCTGTGTCGGCTCACCCTCATCTACACGCACTCGCTTCACAGATCCCTCCTCTGGACCCAGCCGCGGACATTCTCCTCCTCTTGGGCCTGGACATCATCCAAGCTCACAAGGTTCGCAGTCAGATAAATGGTCCAAACAGTGCACCTTATGCCCAACGCCTCGATCTGGGATGGGTGGTTGTAGGCGATGTCTGCCTCTCAGGTGCCCACAAACCCACAGTAAACTCTTTCAAGACAGACATTCTGAATAACGGGTGCCCTATCTCCCTTAGCCCCTGTGCAAGAAAAATCTATATAAAAGACAAATACACAGAAAGCTGTCCTAAATTCGAGAAGACACAAGCAGAAGTAGGCAGACACATTTTCCAGCAAACAGCAGATGATGACAAAACGGCTCTTTCAGTAGAAGATGCATTATTCCTGGAAATTATGCACAGAGACTTTACTAAAGATGAGGTGAACAATTGGGTAGCTCCACTCCCATTTCGCTCCCCCAGACAGCGTTTACCCAACAATAGGGACCAAGCCCTTAGTCGCTTAATGACGCTCCGCAAAACACTGAAAAACAAACCTGAAATGAAAGAACATTACATTGAGTTTTTAGACAAAACGTTCAGTAAGGGCCACGCTGAACCAGCTCCAGCTTTAGCTCCAGAACAAGAATGCTGGTATCTCCCTAGTTTTGGCATTTATCACCCTCAGAAGCCAGGAAAAATTAGGGTGGTTTTTGATTCAAGTGCACAATGTTTCTCTCAATGATGTGCTACTAAAAGGGCCAGATCTCAATAATACTCTTGTGGGAGTTCTGATGCGTTTCAGGTCCGACCCATACGCTGTCATGGCCGACGTGGAGCAAATGTTTTACAATTTTGTTGTCAGAGAAGACCACCGCAACTACCTTCGCTTCTTGTGGTTCAAAAACCATGATCTGGATGGAGAAGTACAGGAATTCAGGATGAGAGTCCACGTGTTCGGGAACTGCCCCTCCCCATCAGTGGCCATTTATGGACTGAAACGAACAGCGATGGAGGGAGAAAAAGAACACGGCAATGATGTAAGAGAGTTCATTGAACGCCACTATCCATTATGTGGATGATGGACTAAAATCATTTCGATCATGGTGCTGTTTTTTTTTTTCTACCAGCAGTTTTTTTCTCTTGTGCACTTGAACCATTTTTAAATAAATATACTGAGACAGTTTTTGCTGCAAATTGTGTAAGGTTCCAGCTTAACTCGAATCAAAGCCACAAGTGTCAGAGACTGGTGCTGTTATTGGGAGTTCAGCTCGGTGCATCAGCAGCCTTACCGTACACCACACGACGTTTGATCACAGTTTCGACAAAAGCAAGTATAGATTGTCGGGTGTGCAGTAAGTAGGAGTGGGAAAATGTAGCACTGTAAAATGTTCACATGATTAGGCATTGTAGTTAAGAATTGTTGTCTTCCCCAAAGAGCTGAAAAGACATTGTGTCTGCATTAATTTTTTAAATGTAGAAAGTTAGGGAGCCTTCAGTAGGAAGATACAAAAAGCTGTTTTTTACAGCAACATATAATTCTCCATTTATAGTATTTTCCATTTACCTGCTTCCACAGAGTCATTTACTTGGACACAGTCAGTACTTGTTTCAGCAAAATTGCCACCAGTCTGGAGTCAAGTCGATGCTTTTGTGCCTATCGTCTCTCTTTCTCCTCTCTGTCTCTGTTCTTTAAAAGTATTACTTTCAAACAGCAAACTGTATTTTTGCATTTTTTAAATTCAGGCTCACAGCTTCCATTGACATCCCCAAGTACTATTAAAGATTTAAATAAGCCTGTAGCCAAAAAAGTACTTTTCAGGGTAAAAGACAAGGCTTTCTGCGACAGTTAGTCCGGTTTGAAAAATTCCAAAATAACAACGTACTGTGGGATATAAAAAAGAACATTAAGTTTTAAAAAAAGCAAAAACTGAATCTGAGTTCAATGTTGCTACTGTCCACAACAAGGTTGTCTTATTTTGAAGTGCTGCAGTGCTATAGGGTTCTTGCTAAGCCAGCAAACATGGCAGAAACTCTAACGTCATCTCCAGGGTCATTCGACGTTCAGTCAGCTCTTTCTTAAAAATTGAGAAATATACATCAGATTATTGCAGTGAAAGAATTAAATTATAATTAAATTGTTATTTTATTTATTTTAGTGCATTTGCTTATCCACTAAAATAAATGCAATTAAATAAACTTCAAATTGGTGTCCACAACAACTTTTATTCTTTGACAACTTTTATTTTGAAACAACTTTTCAAATAGGACTAGATGTAGACAAAAAAATCA
This sequence comes from Pundamilia nyererei, assembly GCF_000239375.1. NCBI lineage: Eukaryota > Metazoa > Chordata > Actinopteri > Cichliformes > Cichlidae > Pundamilia > Pundamilia nyererei. Next base: position 569,632 of record NW_005187604.1, read on the forward strand.
CAGGAAATTCTGCTATATTTGCCCTAAAATGAATGTCACACCTTTTACATAGATAAAAAATTATATTATAAGCACAGCAGCAATGAAGCACAGTACTAAAAGACAAAGTATAGTTGATTTTAAATTCTACAGCTTAGACTAAGTTGAAAAGAAGATAAGCCTGTGAGTCAACCACAGCTCCGACAGAAGAGAATGGGGCACCTCGTACGACCGGCAGATAAAAGATGTGCTGCGGACAGACAGACAGACAGAAAGAAACGTGTCTATTAAAAACATCCATCATTGTCTAAAGATCTCCTTCATGGTTTGATCTCTCATAGTTTATTCAAAGATGGATTATTACAGGCACTGAAGGTGGGCTTACACTGAATAAATGTGATTAAACGATTTATATCTCTTGCTCTAACTTAGTTCTTGCAGCTCCGTCACCACATCTCTTCTCTTTAATGAGAACAATGTTTTTATAATGATTTTTAAATTACACTTTGGGATAATCAGCAGAATTATTGTCATAAATAAGCAAGATTTCAAAATCACAAAATAGCAGGTACTGTACGTTGTAGACATTTATTTTCTAAAATGTCCAATTTGTATTTCTTTTCTCCTTTTTTCTCTCCTAAAACTAATTGTGCCTTCATCTCCAACACAAAGCAATTAAATGAGGAAGAGGCTGAGGTTGGGAGATAATGGAAATTTATTCCACGCAGTAAATTGAGAATTACAAGTATATGCACTGTGCGAGAACGTGATGAAATAAAAATGGACATCTGCATTTTGGAAGTGAGTGCACAGTCACTTGAAGGACTGGATCTTACGCTCTAGTGATATACTGCTACTGTCAAGCCAACCCTCTGTTTTAACCTGTTTGAACAGCAGAAGACGCAGATCCAGCTCTTCTCCGCAAAAGCACCGTGTTTTCAGTTTACTCTTTTCAAACCTAGAAGAAAGTATGAAAAGACAAAAGGAAATGCAGCTCAAACATTACTAATCCATCAGATGCAGCATATATCCTTAAGCAACACACTCAAATACTGCACAAGCACAAGTACATCTGTTTAATGTAAACCCGCAAAGAATGCACACGCATGTACACACATTGGGCAATACATCACTATGCAAACAAAACAAGGATGTCCAGCCATGCATGTGCATTTAAATGAAGTGGCTCTCAGGCATGCACACAAACATACAGATCACTTAATATAAACTCTGCAACACGCACATAAACACAAGCTCGCAATAATACACAGTTAAGTACATAGACACACATCAGCTCATTTCTCTGGGAAATAAGATTGTGGAAGGTGTCACAGATGTCAGCAGTGACTGTCACGCCCCAGGGGATTCTGGGAAACGAGAGCGATAAATGAAAAAAAAAAAATTGGGGGAGTCTGACTTTTGCAGGGGAGAGGGAGATGTGAGTACAAGCCAAGGAGATGAAGGCGAAGGAGGAACAATCAATTCTCTGACACCTCTAAATGTGCACTTGATGATGCATACCTAAACAGGCCTGAAACGGTCCACAGGGAGAGTGAAAGGGAGTGAAAGAGGTGAAGGAGGAAAAGGTGGGTATAGAGAAAGTGAGAGACTAGATTAATGAAGAGAAATTGGGAAGGAAGGAGATAAAGGAAGAACTAAGTTGGAGAGATTGTTACATACGTCCATTTGAGCCTTAAATGGCACTTGGTCCTCAAAGGACTCGGATCTAAGTGAAGCGGTCAGCCTTGTAGGTTGTTCCTGGGTCTGTAGAGAATGAAGAGGGGGAGAGGAGTTGCATGAAGATGAGAGGGAGGTGAAGGAGCGGCCACAGATTGGCCGTGGGACTCGCAAGTGCTCTCACCCTAACCACAGTCCATTTACCGCAAACCCTCAAAAAGCTTTTGGTTAATCTGCATAAAGACTGAGATAAGAAACCTCACGATTATCTTCAGGGCATTTTCTACACTTTAGAAAGAGAAAGGCAATGTAATGATAATAAGTCACCTGAGTTAATTAGAAACATGCATGCAAAATCTGGCCGACTAAGGAAGAATTAATGTGCAATAGTCTTTAAAATGAGATGAGTGAACCTTTGTGTAACAAGTAAAACCTCTGTTGAGTGGATGATGGCTGTAATAATGTACTTTTTTAAGTACTCAATGGAATGTGTACCTGCCCTGTGACCTTGGGGTATGAACATGAGACCTAACAGAGTGTCCAGCCAAAAGGAAACCACATCACCAGTGGTTTCCTTTGGGTTGAACATTTTTTGAGTGTCCTGATTCTTGATTAGGAAATTTGTTGGGTGACGTCTTGGACTCTGTTTTGTTCATCGGGGTCAACCATGAGCAGAGTCTACAGTGTTTAGATCAGAATCAGCATGGCAAAGACTTCATTCCGGCCCACTGGATGGCTTTGGAAAACATGACAGAGAGCATCAATTTTGGAATTTTAACAGTATTTTTAAAGGTTTTAGTTTTTCCTGCCCATAAAAACCTCCCTCATGGTCATTCACAACACACCAATGTAATTCAGTTATACATTTTTGTGATTTTGAACAATACTTTTTCCAACCAAAGTTCAGAGGCAGATTTCTTTCATTTACTAGAGCAGCATTTCTTTACCATGTAGAAAAACGTAATGTGGAAATTGCTCTTCTTTGTCTTATATTAAGATAACTCATTAAATGCATAGTGAAACTTTTTACACTGATGGAAATTAAAGTTTCAACGCTCTGGCCCACTTCATGCCATAACATAAAGTGGGCTGTATGTTGCCTGTGATATAAAATGAGTTTGGCATCCCTGGTGTAGGTGACACATATAGCATACAAAGTAACAAGCAAAACAAATTGTGCTGTTAAAAGATAACCAATGTTATTCTCCTCATGTGGTTTATTAGTAAAACTGTACTTGTTGCTAAGCTGTTTAAGGCAGGACTGCACTATAATACGATCAACTCATAGTTCTGCGTATTTTAAGAATACATAAAATCATAAAGAAACCCGGGTGGAAAAGACTCACACTAGAATATGTGGAATGACCTGAAAATGACACTGGTGGGGCCATGTTTAATAGCCTGGAGGAGCTAAGAAAGAAAATGTCTTTCCTGCTTCAGAAAATGTGGATTGAGAAAACAGAAAGCCTTCAAAGCTTCCTTCTCTTTGTCCTTTCTATTGTTATTGTACAGTCAACTAGAGGCCACACCGACTTTCATACCGGCAGTAAATGCCTAACCAAGATCTATGAGATCATCAGCCTGTTTGAGGTTTATGATGGTCTCATTTAGGGCTGTTTGATATAACGATATATATCGGATGACGATATAAAAACGTCTATCGTTTCATTTTACGCTATCGTTTGTTTCGTGGTGTCGCAAAATAAACTGTTTACGGCAATATTTTTTCATCGTTTTGATGGTCACTGTAGTGGCTATATTAATTTCTTAAAGTTCTGTCTTTTTCTTATGTTTAGTATGACCTCACTATGGACAGACAAGCAACTGTTTTTACTTGTTGTCGTTAGCAACCACGACGGTAAAACAATGGCATGGCTCCGCCGTCCGCTTGTTTGTTTTGGATATTAACCTTTCACAATAAAGCTCAAGATCCTTTTCAAAATAAACTAAATCCCGTGAAAGAGTATGCAAAAAGAGGCGTTAGGTGCCAAAAAATAAACCTTAGCCTCAAACATTAGAACAGGCTTTTCCCCGCAGCACGCCGTGTAATAAATATTCACAAAGAAAACGGCGGCCGTTACAACTTATGTCTAAAAATGTATCGTTTAATGTATCGGTTAAAAGTCATAACTCCAGGTACGCAGCGCCTAGCTGAAAACACTTCACGCAAGTCGAGCTGCCTGAGATTCACAGAATTTACAGAAAAGTTTAAATTTTTGTGATTTAAACGTCATCGGGATGATAGATGTCTTATATCGGGATTTGGTCATATCGCACAGCCCTAGTCTCATTGTCAAATAGGAGTGATAGGACATGGTCTGGATAAAGTAAGGGTGTATGCTGCACAAATAACTGATAGTACCTCTTTTCTTTTACAAACATGGTGAATAGCAGCATTATATTACAATCAAAGCACCACTAATAATGTTCACATGCCAGCAATAATCCTGCATTAGGAGGTAAAAAGAAAAACTGGATGTGGACATCTAAAACAAAAGCCTAAACGACTTCTGAATCTGGATGAGATGATGGTGTCTTTACTCTCTTTGCTGTCCAGATGCCTCCACAGGAATGCGAGATAAGAAGGAGGGTGTGAGCCAAGGCTTTGTTCAGGACAAATCCAAATAATCGAGCTCTGGCAGCATAGGGAAGGAAGATAGGGAGCTTGAAAGGGAGCTTGGCCTTGCTTGTTGACACTGTGAGCCACTGCAGGGTCACAAAACTTTAAGTTTAGTGTCTGAGACATGCACTTTTATGTCAATGTGTTTACAGTTTTATATGTTGTTCTTATGTCTGACTTGTAACATTTCTTTGATACTTCCTACATGGTAGAAGCTTTAATTAGAGAATGTGAACTATGAAGCTAATTACTGTTGCATCATGCTACTGTCAGCACTGCATTTTTTTGTATGGTTAGGCACATTGTGTGTCAGGGTTAATGACCCTTGAAGCTCTTCAAATTGGACGAGACTTGTCCTTTGATCCTTTTAGGGTCAGGTGTCCTGTGATTGAGAATAATATTGTGAATATTATGTCAGGAGAGGGTTTCATTCATCTTTAGAGAAAGTAAGTACACTCCTTCATACCTTCAAACCTCTAACATTAGAATCAAGGGTCAGATTAGATGACAGTGATTAGAAACTTCTTAGGGAGTGTCTTAATCCTTCTGAGAACTAGGATTTGGTGTTCTCTTTGCCATCAAAGTGAGTAGCGTCACCAGACCGAGACTTAAAGAACTCTAAAGGCTTTCAAAAGAAAAGATTGTGGATGACTTTGAGTCTGGCAAAGGATGTAAGAAATCAAATAATTTGATGCAATTCATTCTCTAGATAAAATAATCCCACTGGTAGCCAATGAACATATTGAATGTTCCAGATAAAGTTGTTTGGTCAAAGTAACATTAGACACTGGTGCAGGTAAAAAGCATTATTCAGGTTGTCAGGAATGAAACTCAGTACTAAATGCAAAGTACGATTGAACATTATGATTTCGATTTCAATTGAAATGTTGCATTTGGATTTCAAATGGAGAGTGCATGCAAAAAAAGACCCTCAAATATTTTTCAGCTGAAGAAATTTCAGAGTATTCCAAAATTGCAGCTGCTGTCAGAGACTGCTAAGCAACGATACAAGATGTGCAAAGGAAGTTATTTTTATTGATGACAGTATTAGCTTTAGGAGAAATGGGTGTATTTATATTTTCCACAGTTGAATATTGTATCAGTTGATATTTTTGTTGACTAAATGTTTTAAAAGTTTCCTTGAGCATCAAGCACACCCTGTCTGTATCTGTAGGCACCTTTTCAAAGAGGATTAAATATTTGCTTCTCCTAATCAAGGCAGAGCTGCTGGTTGATCCTACAGGGATGAAAACCTGGATGGGGCAACAAAAAGAAACTATCTCAATCAAACTTAATTGTCAGGGTCCTGGGACTGGGCGACCCAGGATCCCTG
>NW_005187604.1:577721-586181 GCF_000239375.1 Pundamilia nyererei
GCGCCTGGGTCCTCCTTCCCCACTCCTTCCACGGTGTGCCATGCCATACATTAATACTGTACTTTTTCTTCTTTCTTTAAATAAACTTATACTTATTGCTTTTTATTTACCATATTTTAGATGAACTTTTCTGTCTTCTTACCCCATGTTGTCCTGCTTCCTCAGACTTAGCATGGGTTTTAACTTTTTAATGTTTTACAGTGAAAAAAGAAAGTATGATGAAGGACCTTAACTATTTTCCTCCGGGTGTCTGGGGTGGAAAGCGAAAGCTGTGACTCTGTCTTCTCTGCAGAAAGGCAGCGCTCCATGTCTGGGCTCCTGCCGGGGACTCTGAAATATTCATGGTATAAATATTGCAAGGCTATACGCCTAATAAAAGCACTGGTCTTTATTAACGAGGTGACTGAGGGATCCATTGATCAAGCTTTCTGTTTTATGTCATGAAGACTTTCTCCTCTGCCACTTCTTTCTTTGTCTCCCATCGCCTCACTCTCACTGCTCTTTCTCCATCTTACATTGACTCCTTCTCTTATACACATACTTAGTGGCTCTCAGGCAAGCTTTCAGTCTCAGGACACAGCGTACTCGCTGCTTTGCAAGTCACATGTTTATTACCAGATGACACTTTGTCTCTCTCTCTCACCATCATTTCATGTTTCTATCACTCCTCTGGCAGTGAGAGCAGCACTAGTCTGGGTTTTAATGGCAGCCCAATTAGTCAGCCTGTCTGAAAGAGAACTGGCACTTTTTGATTTAGCTAAATGGTCGGCACGCCGGCCTAAATGAGAAGCCCTTAACATCAGAGCTCAGTGATAGAGAACGAGACACATTGGATGATGATAAGTTTGCTGCTCAGGATGTCTGTAACCTCATTTCACTGCTGTAACGGTGACCTGCAAGTAAGTTGAACTATGAACTTTTACTTTGCGAACGTGACAAGCAAGACGTGTCCTACAAACTGTGGTACAGGACTCAGACTGTCCCCCCCCCCCTTTTTTTTTTAATTGAGTGCATATTTTACTTTTTGCCCTTTTGAATAGACTCAGATTTTATATAAAAATGCATGCACTTTACATTTGACTCACCTGGGTCAGATAAAGCTGAAGCGTAAAAGAGCACACTGAGTTAATTTTAACAGTTTCTATAATCACAGTTTTTAAAAAGGTCAATGTACAAATGTTATGGTAACGGGGATGGATTTATATTGCCACTTTCAACCTTAGCTCGGTCGTAAACAGCTCTTTACTATGTGTTTTGCATCCACAACACACACATAAACACACACGCGCACCCTTTGGGTCACTTTTGCTACGCGGAGAAGCAGCTCACCCTGCCATTAGTGTAAAACCCACTCCACCCAAACGGCAGTCAAAAAAAATGATCAGTCACTAGCAGTGGGTTTTACAGCAAGGCACTGCATGAAAGAGAGAACAAAGGCAAAGTGAAAGTACAGATCTGCTGTCCTACCTGTAGCTGCTGAATCTCTTTGACTGCACTTTACCGTTTTTGCTTTAGCATTCCCACAATATGATATATAAGAAAAAGCATATACTTACAGGAAAGTCCCAATGAATGGTTTTAAGAGTGGTGAGAATTAACTAACTGAGACTGTTTTGATGCACTTGTACCTTACTTAACCTCCTAAGACCCGAACTCTTCCATGGCATGCATTTTTAATTTCTCTTTGATATTTCGGGATATTGGGACCCAATGAATGTAAAAACAAAGAATCACCAGATTTTTTTACTCTATTTTTGTTTCTAAGAAAAATGAGAGCCACATATGAAGACATTTGTTTTAAATTTTGATAAAACAGTGGCAATATAATGTCCTCGTAAGTGGATATCAGGCCCCTGTAGAGAAAAATGGAATATTTTGGTCTAAATAACCCAAAATGTGATGTCCACATATGTGGACGCCAGGTCCTAGGAGGTTAAGTAGTACATGTTTAAATACTTCTATTATACTTCCCAGATTAAAATTTGACATTATTTGATGTCAAGTGCAACTTGCACACAAAAACATAAAAATACAGTGTTACTTGAATAAATCTGTAGTTTTGATTTGAATAGATTTTTAATGTATAATAAGCACCTTTATATAAAATTCAGTGTTGTTGGCTGGTAAAACCTTGGCATGTAGCAGTAAAAGTCTGCATCATGTTAATTATCATGTTTCACAGTACAAGGCTACATTTCACATAGAAACTCTTTAAATTTTGTTTCAGATCCCTTCCATTGAAATTGTGAAATATGTCATTGGCCTCGACGTTGTCCTCAAAAATAAACTGCCATAGGGCCACAATGCACTCAACAACACATCATTTGGTATTATTTGCTAGTGAGTAAGACATTTCAGACGTTCTCTAGGAATCAAATAATAGCAAACTGCTTTCAGACCCTATTGTCTCATATTTGAGACATTTTGAAAGGATTTGAAAAAAAGCAGTAAATGCACATAAAATCACTCATAATTTTCTGCAAGCTAAGTGTGGTGAATAGTAACGAAAATATAAGAATTATTTCTGCTAGAGCACAAAAGAGAACATTATTAAATTTGAGGCACAGGGTGTACTTACAACATGCTGAGGATAGGAAGCTATTAATCAAATCCTGTTGAGGAGTGAATTTAGACAGACCCTGAACTTATAATATATTTCAATAAGAAGAGCTCATTTGGAAAATAGTGAACACGATTTATTGAGATAGAAAATTCAATAGTGTTATCTGCTGATTAGACTCCAGCAACCCATCGTAACAGAATGGAATCTCAGCAGAGATAGCAGCTAGGACAGGACCCTCCAGAGTCTATACCCACTGGTGGTTGTGAAGCTAAAGATGTAGGCTTGAATGGGCCTGAGTGACCGGGGTATGGTATAGATGGGGTGGAGGCTGGCTGCATGAATGAATGAGTGTGAAAGACGGAGTGACAGAGGAGCAATAAACTATAAAGTACCGAACAGAGGCTGAGTAGCTCGCAGAAGGAGGGCCAGAAAATGATTGGACTAGAGTAATGATGTCATTATATTGAGTTTGACAGCACGGGAACATGGAAGTAACATAAGGAATAGACTAGTAGGAAGCAGGCGGATCAGTTATTACTCATATTCCTTATTGAACTTATGCATACGTTTTAATTTTTTAAATTGCATTTTAATTAATACAATTTTGTACATTAAGTGTTTTTTTTAATCATACACTGCTCAAAACAATTGAAGGAACACTTTTTAATCAGACTACAGCATCAAGTCAATTAAACTTGTGGGATATTGATGTGGTCGGTTAAGTAGCAGAGGGGGTTGCTAATCAGTTTCAGCTGCTTTGGTGTTAATGGAAATAACAACTTATTTTGTCTTATTTTCATAACAGTGAAAATAAGAGGGGCAACAGTGAGGAATGGTTTTACAGATGGAGGCCATTTTTCCCTTCTCATCTTTTCTGACAGTTTTTTCACTAGTTTTGTATTTGACTAGTGTCAGTGTCACTACTGGTAGCGTGATGTCATACCTGGACCCTACAGAGGTTGCACAGGGAGTCAAGATCAATATGTGTCATTGCCAGATAGTTTGCCATGTCTACCAGCAAGCAGGAACCTGATGAGCACTAGCAGAGCTCTAAAATGACCTCCAGCAGGCCACTGGTGTAAATGACCAAACAATCAGAAACAGATTTCATGAGGGTGGCCTGAGGGCTCCATGTCATCTAGTCACCAGAATTGGCAGGTCCACCACTGGTGCCCTGTGTTTTTTACAGTTGAGATGTAAGGTTCAAATGACAGATGAAATGCTTGGACCCATTGTCAGACCCTACGGTGGTGCAGTGGGTCTGGGTTTCCTTTTGGACTCATGTGTGCAGGCAGTTCATTGAGGATGAAGGACTTGGTACCAACGACTGGTCCTCATGCATCCGTGAGGTAAATCCAGCAGAGCACCTCTGGGACATTATGTTTTGGCAACAGGAACTCAGTGAACCCCCAGGTCCAGATCTAGGAGGCCATCCTACTTTTCTCCCTCTTAGATGTTCCTAGAATTGCCCTCTTCTGGATAGAGATCTCCTATGTTATGCCTGGAGCCACTCTTCCAGTTTAAGCATTATAGCTTTTAATACTCATGTTACCACTGAGACCACTTCAGACTTTATCTTCCACATCTACTCCAGTTGTTTCTTCTGCCCTCGGTAATTCTCTATTTTCTCATGTTCCTTCCTCCATGATGTTGCTGTCCACTCGGATTGCCACATCCACTGGGATTTGCTCTGATGATCATTTATTCCCACCATCCTTCTTTTGGTTGCTCATAGAGATTTGGGGTGCTGGTTTTCAGCTGGCGACCTCTGTGCATTGTAAGAAGCTTTCATGTCTTGAAATCATCAGAACCTATCAGCTTATTATTCCACCTTGGTATACATTGTTCTATGAAACAGTAGGTCTGAAATTTGAATCCCTGCCAGGGCATGCATCCAATAAGGGTCCCCAGGTTAGGTCCCCCCATGCTCCTCAACCCTACCTCAGAACATGAGCAAGACATACATCACTAAATCCATACCAGCTTGGATGTCGCCAGGCTTAACATGTTCAATGTCAGGTGTTGAGGATACAGGAACACTGGACAAGGTGTACATGGACAAGAACTAATAATATATAATGCTACTATGCCAGCTGACCCAACGAGAGGGATTATATGCAATGCATACAACAACACATATTTTCTAATTTATTCACTGTCCCTTTCATTGGCAATTGTTTTCAGATGCCAGACTCAAGAATCACATCTGTCTGCAGTAGTCTTTAAAAAACTGTTCTCTGACTCGAGCCCCTTTATAAGACTGTCATTAGAGATCTCTCTGAGTTTTGAAAATGTGAATTGCACAAAAAAAGACTGCATGAAGATCTTTTCTTTTGAAACAATGCATGATAAATATTTATTTAAAAACTGTACATTGACGTCCAGACCTTGCCTTTTTATGCTATGGTGGTGCTATGCTATCTTTTAGAATATCACCTGCAAAAAAGGTTTTCATTAATGTGCATGTTTTTCTTTTCTTCCAAAGAGTACGAAAGGTCAATGTTACCCTTTTATGCCAAGAAAATTATAGTAATATGGCTACACAACCCATGAGAGCTGTCCACATCAGTCTCAGCTGATTATAAATTTTGAAAGAAATAGTCTTTAAGTATTTATCTTCCACAAATGTTTCACATTGCAAAAATGATGCATACTAAGCAATATGCAAATATTTTGGTCTGTCTTTTGATTCTTTTGACAAAAGGGAAGATTTCAGGAATTGCCTTTGATGGGAAAACAAGTTTGTTTTTGTTGTTGTTGTTGTTGTTTTTAAAAAAAAGAAATCACAAATAGACACTTCATTGGCCAGTCAATCAATCATATTACATATTCTGAAAACCAAACAGCTGCCATAAGTGCAATCAGAGCTGACACCGGATGTCAGCCAACGTATGAAAGATGTGAATTTAAAATAAAATTGAAAAAAAATGTGGCCAGACTCCAGTTTCACTTTCAGAATAGGAAGCATCCAAGAAAACTCCAAAGACAGACAACACCATGCAAGGCTTTCATCAGCTTTGCAGAGGCAAATACAAAGAAAGAGAGAAACTGCGCAGTGCATCCTCTCACCTGTGAAGCGGGGAGGAGGCCTTCTGATTGCAGTATGCATGGCTGCCTCTGGACTTGGCTCACTGCTTTCTATGATGTTACTGATAATGGCAGCCAAATTACCTCTGAAGCACACAGAAAGATCTTGTCTGCACTGTCACGTATAATTAAGGAGTACACCAGGAAGAAAAGATGGGAAATGTGGGCCAAGTCAATTCTGATCATCTAAACATCTAGTCGAATCCTATGTTTCTATGAGGGCTCTATTTCTGATAAATGCTCAGTTACATTAAAAAAATGTTTCACAGGTACGGGAGAGTTTCAGCTGAATTTGTTAAAAAATGAATTAAAATATTTATTCTTATGGCAGCCGAGATGTCAACATGTCAGCTAAGATTTTCTGAATTACCTTGACATGTGCTTTCTTGTCCACTTGATTTAGGACTTGGGAAAACTTTTTCTTTTCTTCTTTTTTTATTGATTTGAAAACTTTGTCTGTAATTGGAGTAACACTAAAAAATGGCAGCTTCAGTTATTTTAGTGTCTGAAGAAGTGATTAACACATTAAAGGCATAATTCAATTGCTGCTATTTCAGAGGTTTACCTATAGAAGAACACTGCATTTGCGTGGTTCGTCAAAAATCTCAAAAGGAGAACTTTGAACATAATTGTATCTGATCTGGATGCTGTTGTGGTCAAAAGTTTACACACATGTACACCCATCATGGGAATGAGAGTCATGGTAATTTTGTATTTCTTTGAAATTCCAGGGTGGAATAATTATACATCATACATCTTTAATGACTTAAAAAAAAAAACATGGCGCACAAGGTTGAATTTATTACGGAGTGTACATAAACCCCCAGTAATATCTGGTGAAATATCCCTTAGCAAGTTGTACATCAACCAGACATCTTTAGTAGTATGAACAAGCTTCTGCCATATTTCTAGCTATTGGGATGGATACAAATTTTGCGACTCAGATTCCATCACCAATATCACTTATCGATTCGATTATGTATTGATTATGGGACATTTCTAAACAATTTCATGTTTTATATGTCCATTTGTTACCGTCACATATAGGATGTACTTGGTTAGGATCATCCCAAAGACTGGATAAAGCATTCCAACATAAAAGCCAGACCTCACCCCTATTGCAAATTTGTACACTATGTTTAAAAGCGAGGTTATTGCCAGGAAACCAACCAATTTCAATTAATGCTGCCAAGAGGAGCAGTCAAATATCCAACCTGAAGAATGCCAGAAGGTGCAACTTGCAAAGGGACAGTTAACCAAAATTATCGGTGGTGTAATTAAAGATGTGTGCTGTGCAATCCTTCCACCCAGGAAAAAGAACAACTCAAAGAAGTCATTAAAAAGACCACGACCATGCTTATGATGAATGTATGTAAACTTATCACCTAAGCTGTATATATGCTTATATATATATACACAACAACAAAAAAACTGACATTGCTACTATCATTCCATGACCTTCTCTACGGACTCCATCCTCTGTGTGTCCTCCTGTCTGACCTTCTTCTTCTACCTTCAGGTTGGTGATGTTTTTATATATATATATTAAAAAAGCTCTCTCTCGGCTGGCCTGGGAACGCCTTGGTATTCCCCAGGATAAGCTGGGGAGAGGGAGGTCTGGGCCTCTTTGCTTAGGCTGCTGCCCCCGCGACCCGGCCCCGGACAAAGCGGATGAAGAAGATGGAAGAAGAAGATATTAAAAAAACTAGACAAAGAAAAGTTTAAAACACAGATAAATTTTTTCCTTTCCCCCCCCAAAGGAATCAGCTTAGCTTAGTAACACATAATTGTGCTTGTTACCAAGAAGTTTTTTGGGTTTTTTTACTGACCTTTGAGGTTGCACTTTTTATTTGTATCTCTCTTTAAAAGTAAAAACTGACCTGACATCGTAAATGGACTGGGTTTGGATAGTGCTTTTCTGCTCTATCTGAGCATTCTACACAACTTGTATATTCACCCATTCACATCCTATCTAACCTTCACATTCTGATGGATGCTTCAGAGAGCAACATGGGGTTAGTGTCTTGCCTGGGATCAAATCACCAACCTTCCGGTTAGTGGGTGCCCTGCTCTACAAGACACCCCAAAAGACTTTTCCTTCAAGCCGGATTTGAATCAGGGAGCTAAGGCTTCCTGTGCTTTCCACAACAGTCCTCCGCTCGACCAACTGAGCTATCGAAGGTTACATGCTAGCAAGTTCGCTAACGTAGCATCTCCAGAGATATATTTCTCCTTTTCAATATGCTTTAAATTAACCAAACTGTTTAAATCGGGAACTACTTTTACTAACTGATTTGTTCCAGACTCTTTCTTTATCACAGTAAATTTCAAACTGCATATTTCAAACTGCAAAAGATGTGAAGTTGTAGAGCAAGATTAATGAGAGAAAACTCAAAATATGCATGAAAGGTATTTGGTCATTTTGGATTCAGTTCAAGCGACACAACTGATAAAATAACTATCAAATAACAGCTTTGACATAGGGGAAAAAATGTAAAAACGTATGTTTTGTGTTTGCAAATAAACCTGGATTTTAATAAAAGGAAAACAGAATATCCACCAGCTCAGAGCTTCTGAACCTGAGGACGCTGGAGTGCAACAAATTATTCATCAGTAAAACTGTGACTGTCACCTTTATCAGATGTAGAAAAGTAGACTGTTATTTACTGTTAGGTCATGGTCCATCCTGGTCATAGGTCATGGTCCATCCTGCGTCTGTTTGGAATAATTGACTTCACAATTAATCAAGTTGCTGCTATTGTGTCAGATGCATAAATATGCACACATCTCTTGCTTTGCAGGTGCACTTA
>NW_005187604.1:586978-593920 GCF_000239375.1 Pundamilia nyererei
ACTGGCGCCACCGGGCCCTCTGACCACCACCAGTAGGCAACGGGTGAAGTGTCTTGCCCAAGGACACAACGACCAAGACTGTCCAAGCCGGGGCTCGAACCGGCAACCTTCCGATTACAAGGCGAACTCCCAACTCTTGAGCCACGATCGCCCACATGATGTTCTGTAGTTGACTCCATTATTGCTTCGTTAGCTCACAACAGTTCAAATTGTATGTATTTTTTATTGTGCCAAGATGTAAACTTAAAAATGATTAATATTACATCTAATTAATATTACAATAAAAGTCCAGCCCCATCTCTTTAAACAGCATAATTTCTCATAGAAATACTTATGTACATCTACTCCTGTACTTCCATGGGGGAGTTCACAGCTACTAATATGTTTTTATGGAAGTGCAATAGCACACACTTAAAAACAAACAACAACAAAAGGAAACAAAAATACTATATATTAATTATTAACGCCAATCTGGTATAATTATTAAAGAAGTCCACATTGGTTCTTAAAGGAAGTCTTCCTTTCCAACTTTCCAACTTGAAGTAAAAGTAAATGATTTGGATATTAACTGATATTAAATTAAATTAATTAATCATTAATGAATTAATGAAACTTAAAGAGTTATTTTCAATAATAAGGAAATAATAATTAATGGAAATGAAGCCATCTATCTTCCTAAGTGCTCATAGAATTTAGTGTTAAGGTGGAAAAGTAGACTATAGGTACTATAGGTTATCCTAGCTTTCCTAGAATGTACAACCTGGAGAGGTCATTAGTCTGTCACAAAGGAAATACAGAGCTTCAAGAGACAGCCATTTACATTCTCATTTATGCCCACTGCCAATTAAGAATCACCAGTGAACCTAACGAGCATCTCTGGACTGTGAGAGGAAGTTGGTGTAATGGGAGAGAACCTGCAAAGTCTCATGGAGGAAATGTACAGAAAGGCCCCCGGGGTCTCCATTCACCTCAAAAGTGAAAGTTCCCCAGGCTGAATCTCAGGAGGAGGCACAAATCCCTTTGGGGTTGTGTCAGGAAGGAGTCTGTCAAGTAATACATTCCGAGCCACCTGTGGTGGCGACCCGGGAGAGGCTAAAAAAACGAAGCTTTACTTTTTACACAGAACGCCCCCCGCTGGCAGGTTTGAAAAAATAACCTTCTTGAAGTGAGGTGATAGTGCTAACCGCTGCACCCATGTGCCGTAGGTAAACCATTGTTGAAAAGTTGCAAGTATTAAACTTTGCAAAGGATTCCTCAGTTCTTAGCAGCATGTTTAGAAACATTGTTTGAATAACTATATATTATTAAGAGTAAAAGTGGCAGCAGGTGGCACGATGTGAACCACATACAGCCTACTTTGATCTTAAGTGGGATGAAACAGCAAAATCCCCTCTCTGGCAGCGTAACAGTGTTTAACTACATATTTAATATATTTAATAAAAGAAAAAAGAGCAATCTCAACAGTGCATCTCCGTACATGATAAGAAACCGCTGCTGTAGTAAATGCAAGAAATCTACAGCACAAATGTTTAAAATTGCAAAAAAAGTTCTGGTATAGAAATTTCTAAGAAGAAAACAGGAACTTTGCTGTTTTAACTGTTACTGTTTATCTATTACCTTATTACTTGGGTGCAGTCTGTTGGAGGTCTTCACAGTAGCAAAAGCTCTGAAAATACAGTTAGAAATAATAAAATGTTTGCCCTCCTTCACATTTTCAGATTTGAGTCTTTGCCAGGTCTGTTCTGGTCCCCGAGCCTTGTGTTTGCCCGGCCTGCTCTAGTTAGTCAGCTCTGGGAAGAGTTCATGGTTTATAATGTAGCCAATCACAAGAGTGAAAAGATGTGGGCTCTCTGCTGCATTAAAATGTGACACCAACAGGTTCAAACCATATGTGAAGAATTTGTAATGAAATCAGTCTCACTGTTGCATCATAGCACTGGGGACACCTCGCGCTGTGATCTCAGAACTGCCCAAGGCAAGGACAAAAACGGCAGTATTTGGGAATGAGCCGGGGCTCACCAATGGACAAGAACATCTGGTAATGATTAACAAATATATTGTATCATTTACAGCATGTGTGAAGATGTCATTTGAATGTAATTTTAACTGTCTCTTGTTACCTGTGATGCAATAAATACAATATATAATTAATGATGCAACTGCACAAACTGGTGACAAAGTGACATAAATAAAGCTAATAAAGCTGTATTGAGTTAACGGCTAAGAGTAAAATAACTTTACAGAAGTATAAAGAACTACATATACTATACTGTAAAGGACTATTTATTTGCAGTTTAGTAACAAGTGCTATTATAAAGTGTTAACCAAAGGAATATATAGAATAGGTTACTATACATTCATATTTGATAAACAGCTGTGGTCTGATTTTGGGTCCTGCCTCCTTTATCCATTTAGATGTACTGTTAATACAGCAGCGTTGCCTCGTGAATTTCAGTGCATACAGTCAAAATGTTCATTATTATTTTTGTGTTATTCCCTAACTGACAACCGCCTGAAGAGAATTTAGTTTGTGTCTCATAATAATAACGAGATCCACAATTTATATGTAGCAGGCATCCGATTTTCAACCTTTTTGTGTGTATTCCAGGACATTAATTACACTATTATTCAATGAAAAAAATTAGATTTATTAGGCAGTATTAATGGGTGAGACAGGGAAAGTGTGAGACTGACAAACAGGCAGAGGGAGAGAGAATAATATGGCATTTGTGAGGGACCCATCATGTTTCCCGAAACCTTGATAAAGCGCGAGGCTTGGCGTTTCGATACGGCCATTAATTAGCTCTCTCTCCCTTGTGGGGTCTGCCTGATTGAGCGACTAATGGTTTGCTTTAAAGTGCTGAATGAACAAATGTGTGTGCGTCTGTGGGTCTGTGTGTGTGCGTTTATCAAACAGAGTGTGCGCTTGTGTTTCGGTGTGCTTTGTTTGTTTTCTGTTTCCCTTTGTATGGCTTATTTCCTAATGCGTGTATATGTGCTGATGAGACTGTCTGTCTGTGGCTGTCTGTGTGGGTGTGGAGTCTGCACGGTGCTCGTGTCAGCATTTCTAGATGCTTGACTGAGATTTTTTTCTTTGAGGTTATGATGGAAGTGGATTGGCAAAGTGCACCTTGAGTGGAATAATCCCATGTTTTCCTTTAATTGCTCGGAAGTGGATTAGTTGTGCTACAGCGCTCATGATCTCACTTCCATAGTGATGGTCATTTAAATTTGGCAGTGGTAGGCTATTACTACTCTGTTATATTTGTTCCACACAGATTGACAGTATTTTTTTTACTTTTTTGCTCATTCACACCCACAGGTTTGATCAGCTTTAAGGGAAACATTTATATGCATTTTCTGTTGAGCGTTCAAACATCTAATGACACATTAAAACAGAAGTCTTTGCCTTGTACGGGCGATAAGTTTTCAGGCACCGTCTCTTGCGGATAATTAAATAATTATAAAATAATCAAAAATGAATTTAATAATATGCATATAAAGACATACACATATACAGTGCATCTGGAAAGTATTCACAGCACTTGATTTCTTTTACATTTTGTCATTGTCACTCCAAAATCCATTAATCCATCCCCGGGCCACCACCATCCCTACAGTGAAGCATGGTGGTGGCAGCATCATGCTGTGGGATGTTGTTCTGCATATTCCAGCAGGACAATGACCCTCAGCACACAGCCGAGGCAACAAAGGAGTGGCTTCGTGACAACTTTGTGAATGTTCTCGAGTGACCCAGTCAGAGCCCAGGCTTGAATCTGACTGGAATTTCTATGGAGAGATATAAAGTTGACTGTGCATCGACACTCTCCATCCTACCTGACAGAGCCTGAGAGGCTGTGCAAATAAGAATGGGAGAAACTGCCCAAAAATAGGTGCCAAGCTTGTAGCATTACACTCAAATAGACTCGAGGCTGTAATTGCTGCCAAAGATGCTTCAACAAAGTATTGATCGAAGGATGTGAATACTTTTTTTTCAGAGAGACTTGATACATAATAAATTTAATATATTTAAAAAAATTGTGAATGTGCGAATGAATGTGAGTGCGAATGGTTGTCTGTCCCTGTGTGTTGGCCCTGCGACAGACTGGCGACCTGTCCAGGGTGTACCCCGCCTCTCGCCCTATGACAGCTGGGAAAGGCTCCAGCGCCCCCCGTGACCCTGAAAAGGATAAGCGGAAGCGAATGGATGGATGGATGGATGGATGGAAAAAAAAATTGAAACAAATGAATATAATCAATTTTGGAATAAGGCTGTAACATGACAAATTATTAATGTGTGTAATGGGTTTTACTTTTTTTAGTCACCTAATAAAATGACAAACATTCTGAAAAACTACATGGAAGCAAAATGTCAAATCCTTCAAAATATATTACTCAGCATACTGCTCCTAACATCTTAATGACATGAGGTAATAAAATACAAAAAAAGTGCACATCCTTCAGGCTAAAAAAAGCACAGAATGTCACTGAACAACAGTCAAGTTGCTGGAACGGATACATAATCAATACTGGGAAACTCAGTTTCTTAAACTGAAGACTCATCATGATCTGTTTGATCTATTGCATATAAGTGTTAGGGCAGCCAGCCATCCACCTGACAAGGATTGATTGCTGAGCTTACAATAAACCGAATGCTGTATCATTTAACTCAAATGGTGAAGTCGGTTGTGTTACTGAGATAGAGCTCCTACAGGAAAACTACCAGGAAGACAGGACAAAATAATTTAATAAATCCTGTTTTAAGTGTTTTCTTTACATTCTTAATCTTATCTGACTGAAAAAAAAAACCTGAACAGAGGGTTTTGCTTCTATGCTGGCAATGACTTCATCCTCTGGTAAGGGATAAATAATGACATCATCAGTATCCAGAGCCTAATTTGGTACTTTGGAGGAGCTGCTTCCAGCATCAATTACAGCTTCTTGAAACCTGACACTGAGACAGCAGCTTGCCTTTCAGCACAGGAACAGGTCCTAAAACCAGTCCAGCACAGAGAAGTGCATTTGGTCAGTTTATTTCACTCCTGCAGGCTGGTCTGCTGAAGCTCTGTCATATTTGTTGGGCAGTGTCACTTCTGTCATCTTTAGGTTCCTCCACAGATATTTCATCGGCTTTAGCTGGATCACATGAGGACAGAGGGGGACTTGTCCCAAAGCCATTACAGCACTAGTTGGAACCTTCAGTTCACTGAATTTTCCCTATAATCACAGTTAATGGCACTCTGGACATGTTTTGTTTCTGTAAAGACCTTTCTTTAGTTGATTGTATTTAGCTTTCCTTTAATGCTACATCCACACGTACACGGGTATTTTTGAAAACAGAGATTTTCCGTTTTTGTTTTTAAAAAAAAATCTCTGCCCATACATGCAGTTTTGGAAAAATATCTCCATCCACATGTAAAGACCAAAAACAAAGTCAATCACTGTCAAGAATATGCCAAATCCTAACAGTGTAGAAATGCTGGCCAATCAGAAGTCGAGAAAACTGAGTTTTGTAAACAGGGTGCCCTCAAAAAATCTTAAGTACTTCTGAAAAGTTTTTGTTTTTCTGGAAAGGCAGCTAATTTTGCACCTTTTCAAGTGCCTTCTTCATTTCAAATGTTAATAACTAAAGACAGTATTTTGGATTTCGTCTCACCGGGTCTCTTGGGCAGAGTTTATTCAATAATAAACTTAAAATTTTACATTACCGGTAGTCTAAGTGATTCATAATCAAATCACATAATCCAAGTTCACTCTGACACGTCTGTCTTTCCAAATGGAGGAACAGTAACAGTAACAGTAAGCATGATGTCAAAAAAGGCGCACACCTTTGACCTTGTCCGACTGAATCTCCGTTTTCCTCGAGTGCCTCAACTAAAGGCAAAAACTGAGTTTTTGAAAATCTCCACCCAGGCAGGAGTTTTCAAAAATCGTAGTTTTCAGTGATCCATAACGCCGTTTATATGTGGACAAAAGGCCCAAACGGGTTTTTAAAAAATACCCGTGTACATAGCCTCAGTCTGATCAGCCTGCCTGTCCCCACCGATCAGAAGCACCCCTGTAATATAATGCTTCCACTGTCATGCTTCACTATAGGAATGCTATTAAAAAGGCGATGATTAGTGCCTGGGGCCTGACATACGTGGATTTTTGGGGGTTTTTGTGTTAGCAAAAAATGCTCCACTATGCTCCATGGAAAGTTTTAAAATGACTTTATACCTTTTCCATGACCTATGCCTTGCCACAACTTTTTTTAAAAAGTCTACAACGTTTCTTGAACTTATTGCTTAGGTTCTGGTGATGTGTGCAATATAAACTGGAGCTTTTAGGTGTGTGCTTTTCTAATCTATGTGTGGGCAAATTGCCATTTAAAATATGGCTTGAATCTGTCTAAACACATCTCACAAACAAGCTACTTTCAGCTGCTCCCTTGTTCATAATGGGGTCACCACATCAGGTTTAATTTGGCAGATTTTTACACTGAAAAACAGGGAACTTTCACTTGTTAGGCAAATATGTAAACCACTGCACTAAACAGATCTTGTGATTAATTAAAGCAAACAATTTTTGAGGCTTTAAAATGACTGAATGCAATGATAAGAGATTACAGAGCTCCACTGAACATAAGTGCAAAAGTGCACCACGTCATTACAAACACGGAGTTTTATGCTGATACTTTGACGACTTTGATCCTCTCAGCCAAAAGCCAGCACTCACTCCCCACATCGTACAGTCTGCTGCTTTTATAATGGATTATGGAACCCGATGCGACTGGATATTATTGAGGCTCACTCTCACTCCATATGCTGATTTCCGAGGTCTTCTTCTCGATAATGTATTTGTCCTTTTCTCCATGTCGCATAGTCTCTCAGCGCTCCTAAAATTAGTTAGTCACACTCATATGCATCAGCAATTGCTCTCATGCTGAATTTGAGGAAACTA
>NW_005187604.1:603298-612148 GCF_000239375.1 Pundamilia nyererei
GCTGCAGGCAGGCAAGGTGTTCAAATAGTGCACAACTTCAGTTTTTTTTATTTCTATATGATGAATTCTGCATTATTAAGTGATAAGAACAAGTAATCTGATGTCCTGTAATCATTATGATGCTATAATTTGGGATAAAATTAATAAAATACGTTTTTGTACAAAGTGTCGGTATCGGATCAGTATCGTCGATACCACCCTGAATATTACTTGGAATATCGGAAAGGAAATCAGTGGTATCGCACATCACTAGTTCTTAGCTTTGTTCTCATTCCGCATTTTAACAACTGTCACCTTCTAGCAGCATTTAACCAACATAATTTATTCACATTTTAAAGATACAACACACACACACACACACCTTACGGTCTATTTTACTTGCTTCAAGTTAATAGAAATACGCTTGACTTACATTCAAAAAGTTAGCTTTAAATTCACTTGACAGTAATATGGAAATGCACCTTCTGCAGTCTTCTTTCTGCCTCGCCACATAATTGCTGAAACAGAAAGGCCTTGCTCGAGTGAATGCCACGGCAGCAAAACTGACCGACTGGAGTCTATCCTCCGGGCTTTTTTACTGTTTCATTTAATCTATTTTTTGCACGTTTTTGCTTCCTCCTAAAATGAGCTTTAAAAAATATATTCTTTTATTCTGTCAACTGCAGAAAGACATTTGATCTTCTTTGTCTCTTCTCACATATGCTGTCAGTGTCTGCCGTTCTCACCTATAATTTCACCTTTCCACTATCCTCTTGCCTCACATTGTTGTGCACTCTTTACCTCGGGGTTCACCTCTTTTATTCAATTATTTCCTGACTGTTTTCATCGTCTCTTCCTTAGTAGTCCTTTCCTGCCATCTGTGGCCTCTCTCTCTCCTGACTCTTCTAGTGCACTATTCTCTCATGCTCGCTGATAGTCATAGAAAAGTTTTTTTTTTTAAGAAAAGAGTTAAATTATAAATGAAATAAAAAGTTTATGGAAAAATCAATCAACAAAATGTAAAGAAAAACAATAGATATAATATGAAATGACATACAGAGTTCGATAGTGAAGTTAGCATTCTTACGCTAGGCTATCTGTCCTGTCTCATTAAAGCACTTGAGGCAATAGTACCTGAGTGATAGTTACCTGCAGTGACTAGCTGGGCTTCTGTCTAAGGGGACGAAAAAGTTAAGCTGGACAGATGGTATTATCTAACCTCTTTTCATTAATACTGTTTCTAAACTAGTAAAGATTTACAAGAGCTTTAGCCATGGTGTTGCAACTCACCACCAAATACTTCTGGCAAGAAGCGACACTCAGTGGCAATGAAAAGCAATGACAAGCGTTCATACTACAGGCCAACTGCTGAGAACCATGGTAAACTGCTAGTGACCAAAGCAAGCTCAAGGGAGTTTTTAGTGGAGGACCAGTGTCACACGAGTGATTGCCTGCAACCTCAATCAATCAAGTGGTCACAGAATACAGACTAGCAGCAACAGGTTGCTTACACTCTAGGCTTATGTGAATGGAGCTTTAGCAATTAGTTTCAGGACTGCGAGCAACTTCCAACAACCATTTACCAACCAGCTGGAGAATGCACATTTGCTCTTGCAGTTGGTGACAGCTAGATAGTGCTACCACAGCCCGTACTTATAATAATTAATAATTAATGAGTATATGGTTGCTCTTCTGCTCAGAAAAAAGATCAGAGATGCTATGAATCACTATGTCCTTTTTAATAGATATCAAATGCATGATGACATACAGTGAACAGTTATTAATGCTGGCCTTTCTCAGTCTCCAGGTGGTCAGTCAGGTACCTGAGCTGGTAGAGAGCTCTATGTGCGTAGTGCTACAGTACGGTGAAAACATTTCCCTGCATGACACGTGACTTCAGAAAGTTAGGTTAGTACTTGGAAAAATGACTAAAAACTGGGGAAAAGTTATTGAGGCTGTAGATGCTAGACCTAGTGTCTTTGTCAGTATTCTTAGCGATCATGATACAAGAAGCCTGGCTCTTCTTCTTGCTGTATTTCATTTGTATGCATTAAATCTCATAGTTACTCATTTCCTTTACAATACAATTATAAGTATTTATATTTAGTTTGTCTTGGGTTGCTTGGGTTTTGAATGTGCTGTGTGAACTCTCATGCCAACCTTATGCCAAACTACTTAAAGTTTGTCGCAGATAAATGATGCAATACAATCGTGACAGTTTTGCTAAAGTTGCGGTGCGGGCGCTCCCACTATATCAATCATTTATAGTGAGGCGGTCATAACACTCAGAGCTGTCTTGAGTCTTTCTTTTTCTAGTCGTGATGTTCTGTTGATGAACGCTCCTCATGTTTCTGGTCCTATTAAATTCCTTCCAGGTAAATGATCTACAAGCCCAATTCAAAAATAGCTGCAATGTTACGTAAAATTTTAATAAAAAACAGAGGATGATTTGCAAATCTCATAACTTTTTTTCTTACACTTCAGTAAACAGTTATTATCCTTTTACACTTTCACTTGAACAGATGAAATCCGTTAAAGCTTGCAAAAAGTTCCAAAACTTTGATCAACATGTTTACGAAACACATGCAGAACAGCTCATCACACACACTCCAAAATTCAGAAGGGGATTCAGAGTATAAACACTTATTTCATGTCTGATTTGGGGATAAATCAATAAGTATACAATGCTCCGTTTTGAGCATTTTTATTGAGGCATCTGTGGTCAGAGCTCCACCTTCAGACCACTGCAGGCATAACTAATCAGTCACACACATCATTTCTTTTAAAAGGGTCAGCAAGTAGATCATGAAATAATTCTTGACAGGTATTAATTTTGAATTTATTCGAATAAAGTTATGAACCCTTTTAGGTGTTTTAAATTTTAATGAGACTTTTCATTTTTGTTTATAGATTTACATCTTTTGATCACTTCGAATATGTCCACTTGACTATTTTATTGCCTATTTCAGTTTTATTGATGATTAGTGTTATGATAAAATCAATCTATCACACAAGCTGCCAATGCCACAGGCACTGACACACCCCCATGCCACCAGAGATGCAGGCTTTTGAACTGAGCGATGGTAACAAGGTGGACGGTCCCTCAACTCTTTTGTCCAGAGGACGCAGCATCCATGTTTTCCAAAGAAATAAATTACATTTGGATTCATGCGACCACAGAACAGCTTTGCACTTTGCTTCAGATTATTTTAAATGATTTTTGCCCCAGAGAAGATGATAGTGTTTCATGTACAGCTTCTAGTTTGCATGATAGGGCTTTATCTGTGGATTGTATGGTAAAATGTGTTCACAGAGAGTGATTTCTGGAGCTGTTTGTGAGTCCACGCAGTGATTTCCACGACACAATTATCTCCGTTTTTAACGCAGTGCTGCCTGAGGGCCCAAAGGTCACAGGCATCTAGTATTGATTTTCGGCTTTGCCTCTTCCGCACATGTAATGTACTGTATGATGATGAGTGTTTGCATTTTACATTCTTTACTTCTGAGAAACGCTGCCTCTCTAAGATGCTGTTTTTAGACTCAGTATGTCACTGACCTGTTGCAAATTAACCTAATTAGTTACAAAATGTTCCTCAAGCTGTTTTTTCTTAGTACCACTTGCTTTCTCACCCTTTTGTTGCTCCCGTTGCAGCTTTACTGAGACATGGCACTGCAATCATATTCAAAATGAGCAAATATTTTTCATGAAATAATCAAATGCCTTGGTTTAAACATATGATATTTTTACCTAATTATATTGTGAATAAAATGTGGGTTTATTTGCAGTGCATTGTATCCTGCAAGATCACCAGTCTTTGCAATATCTTATAGTCTATGCTGGCCTAACACAAGTGCCCGACTTTAGTCTTACAAAAGTAGTTCCAAAGTCTTCTGGTCTAGTTAGTATTTATGTTTCGTTCATAGCGTCTATTGTATTGTAGACCTGAACACAGACAATCACAGGACAGAATACACCTATGTGTAAGTAATTCAATGTGGCAGGAGCACATCGATATAATACTGTTGGTGGCCGCAACCACAAAAAATAGAGCAACGCAGCAAAGTTCATAGGGAGCAGAGGAAGTGAACACAACTGCGGAGATGAATTTGACAGGACAGTCCAGGGGACAGAGGCCACAAGTTACACCCACTAAAGCAAGCTGCACGTAGGCTGGACAGCAGGGGCAAGCTGGGTGTGGAGCAGCAGTGGAAAAGGATTTCACTAGGAGCCGGACAAGTGGCTCACTGGAGAGCAGAGCACAGTGGTGTACTTGCAGTGAGCTATTGCTCTTAAAAATGATCTCTTTTTTAAAACTCTTATCTTAACTACTTGTTATTATTTTAACACTGACTTTGCTTTATTCTGCTACTTTAGTAAACTTAGACTCAGTAATCACATTTAAAGCATACAGTTAGGGCTGGATCATGCAACTCTGAAGCCTCCTTTATGCTACAATTGGCCTAGCATGCTGTTGGTTTCAAATAATGCACTTCTAATGAGCGTTTCTTCTTCACTCATCTCTTTTCTCTCTCTCTGTGTTTATACACTACTCTGCATTTAATCTTTAATCTCAGGTTTCACAGCGTGTCTTTGTCCCCTCTCATTTGGCTGCCTCTCCCTGAGCCTGGTTCTGGCGGAGATTTCTTCCTGTTAAAAGGGAGTTTTTCCTTCCTGCTGTCACCAAGCGCTTGCTCATAGGGGGTCATCTAATTGTTGGACTTTTCTTTGTGTTATTGTAGGGTCTTTACTTTCAGTATAAAGCACCTTGAGGTGACTGTTGTTGTGATTTAGCGCTATATAAATAAAATAAAATTGAAACTTTTTTTCACCTTGAGCCTGTCTCCGGTTTGATAATTCCTAGTCCTACAAGTCTTAGGGTTTCTCTGCAAAAAGCTTGCCTCAAGGCTCAAGGCTTTAATAAAGGGTCTTTATTTCATTGATGCATCCATCTTGATTACTGTTGCAGTTTTTGCAAAACCATCTCTGTGGTATTGTGAATTAAAGTATGCATTTTCATATGTTTGAAAATAGCTAATCTAACACCCTGCTTCAGCTGCAGTCAGACATGCATTCCACTGGGCTGTGATATGTAGACTGAAAAATAAAATGATGAATGGAAACTTGGGAAAATGTGGAAGGTACGAGATCTAAACCTGCTTGAAGCTGCAATCAAGTTACAACAGACACTGACTAGGATAAAAACAGTCTGTTATTTGTCAAATCACTGCAGAGTCTCCAGGCAAATTTCATGGCAATTTGTATAAAGATATTATGTTTCATTTCATTCAGAAGCTCATCTCAGTCAGTCTTTTCTCTGGCTCAACATCCTGACTTTTTGCTCCAATCCTGCATACATGAATAGCATGCAAAGTATTGGTCTCTTTTATTTTACTAGATACAACTGGTTAAAACTGTCTTATGCATAAAGCGCCTGTAATACTCTAATATCTTTCAGACTGTGTTTCAGACTGTATTTCCGTTTTTGGGAGTTTAATGGTTGTATGGAGGGACAAAATGTTTGGGGCCTTGTCTTTACCTGGCAGGACTGACCTAATAAAAGAAGGTATTAAGCTGAACTGAGTGGAGTATACTGTAGTATTCAGCAGTTCTGGAGTTTGCTGCATGTTGATTTTGGAGCTTGGACTAGAAATTTATAGCCTATCTCGACCACTGCTCCATTAGGTTTGGCCACATTTTCCACTTGCTGCAAGTGCATAATACAAAGTCTCTGGCTCTTTCAATTACTTTTTATAATTAAGTTTGTTTGTTTTATGCTATGCAACCACATCCAAATTCAAAAATATGCAGTGCATACTTGTGTGTCATGATGAACTATGATCAGTTTATTCTGCTATTTTAATTACAAATATGCATTTTGCTAGTAAAATCTACACTACCGAATTTACTGGAATATGTTTTCGTTGGCATTATATTTAAACAGTAAAATAACCCAGATTTTACATTAATGATATGCTTTTATGATGAAACACAGCTCATACACTCATTTAGTGTTACACACTAGGAATTGTATTTACCTTCTATCCTTCACAAAATCCAATTATTTACTTTTTCTTTGCACTATCAATCATTTTGAAAGTGCAGCTGTCACTTTTTTCTAAGCAGTGGATATCTTATTCGGAACGAAACCCGTCAATGCCTTTCACCACGGACAGGCCTATCATTCCTTTTCTTCCTCCATTGTTTATTTTCTTTTCCTCCTTTTCCTCTCCATCCAGTCAAGGCCCCAGGGCCGGTCCATTGGCCTGTCAGCCAGCTAACCTGGATCTGACATGTCCATCAGGGCTGAGTCAGCCTGCGAAACACTCAGTCAGTCAATTTTCCATCAGACTCAACTCGGTGAAGGTAAACATTAGCGGGAGGGGGAAGCTGTATGGAAAATATTTCCCTTTTCGCCACCGCTCACAAATGAGCACATTAATATTCCACACAGCAAGGCACTTTCCAGTGCTCGCTAATTGCTTGACATTGCGCAGCTTCCAACCAGTGCAGAAAATCAGTGACATCATAGCCACATAATTGCACGTTACCAAGAGAGGCGCGAGACTCCTGCGCCTTTTTGCATGCTTGTGTGTAAGAGAATGTCAGTATACTCTAGCGTACGTTTGTCTTCAAATACTTGTAAGGCAGCATATGTTCATTTTGTGTGCAAAACAGTGGAGATCATAGGATTTATCCCCCAAGCAGTCTGAGTGATGCATGCAGTCTGCATGCGTGGCTCTCTGGCGAATACGAGTGTGCTGCTGAATGGCTGTAAAGGTACCAGAGAATAGAGTACATGCTCACACTCTTGGTCTCCTGGGCTTCTTAATATCTGCAGGCGAACACTGCACCATCTGCACTGCTCAGAACACGGTGGAGGAGGAGGAGGTGGAGGAGAAGAGAAGAGAGAAGGAGAAGAGAGATCACTCTTATAGTCAGATAGTAGCATTAGCTCCAGTGCTGAGCAGTGACCTGCCACTCTGTTTCCAATTCCACATTCATATGCAGAAGTCCTCCTTGGGGAACCTCACCTTTCTTCCCCCTCCTTTGTCTCTCCCTTTATTCCCATCTTCTCTCTTCTTGGCTTCCCTCCTTCACTCCCTCCTTCTCATCCCATCCTGCTCTCAATTCGCCTTTTCAATTTCAAAACGCTTTGAAGCCAGCACCAGCCACAGGATCCCCATCCCCCTCCTCCAAGACTGAACTCTGGGACTCCTTACCTTTCTTTCTCCTCTTTATATTTCTCCTTACTGTGTCATCAATCCTCAGCACTCCCTCCCAACCTGGCCCTGCCTATCTCGCTCAGTTTCTTTTTCTACTGGCTGTATTGTTCTTGCTTGAAGAACTGGTTTCTGGACAGGGCTGAAGTAAATCTTTTGTGACCATTCCCTGCTGGGCCTCTCCCTCTCTCCATGTTTGACTCTTTTAGTTAAGCCTCTCTGGGCCCGACATAGGCACCAAACTGTAACGTGATACAGATGGAATAAAGTATAAACAGAAAAGCACTCCCAAAAACAGAAGGGCCCTCCGACCCTGTCCTCCCCCATCTGTGTGTTCTTATCTAGCTGCACCCCCTCGTCATCCTTTCTTCTTGAACAACCAAGTTTTTGTTTCAGCTGCCTGATTTCTTCAAGGTTGGGTCAGTGACTTTCTTTCTGTTGTACACTGGGTTTCATAAGCTTCCTTGATTGTTCATGCTGTGATACTTGGCACAGCTATATGTCAGATAACTGATATAACACAGACAGTTGGTGTTTTCCAACAGTGCATGAGATTTAAAAAAAAAAAAAAATCAGACTAAAAAAAGTGGACTTGAATTGTGATATCAGTTTTCATAGCATGCTAGATGTGAACCTAACCCTAATCCAACACCAGGTGGGAGAAAATACCTCAGATTTCAATCCACAGTAAAACAGATAGAAGAAGATGAAGTAACTAGATAGTTATTGCTGATATAAGCTCATGAGTTGACATTAATTTGCAGCCTGTCTGAGTTCTTTCACTAACTTTGTATGATTTGTGGTTTATTGTTTAAGGCAGATGTTGGTCTTTGCTGATCTTTGTCTTGATTTACATGATTTACCCTTGATTTAGCCTTTTTATTGTCCATGAAGTGTAACAGTTTTATTGCACAGCAGGTAGCGAGAGTGTGCAATTCCTCAGACAAAAGTGAGGTATGACACACAATGAAGGAAGCTGTACATAAATTTGACTCTTTTTTCCTCCCTCGTATGGTACACTGTTCCAAAAAAGCATCTTACTGTATATTTTACAGTTTTGTACTGTCTTTCTAGAATATCATGAAATTTACATAAGTAGACTGTGATTTTACATGTCAAAGGTAAAATAACATAACATCACTGTACAAACACAATTTACTTGTTTTTTAAATATATTTTTTGTACATATGCATATTTAGATTGTAAAAATCATAATTTCACAAATATTTGTCTGTTATGTGAGAGAATGATCTGTTAAATCCAAATGTAATACTATGGGAAAATATATAAAATGATCGAAAATTAATGAGAATAATCAATAATTAAAGGAGTATTTGAATTATAATTGTGCTTAAAATTTCATGTCATCTAGGTCTGATTCAATAATTCAGAGGTAACAAGTGAAAATATAATTAATAGGAATAAAAACTATAAAAAAAACATATAAAACATTGCACGGCCACGCTGTGCTAATTATATATTTAAAAAAATAAATGTAGAGGTAGGAACTGCAATTAATATAAATCTCTAAGTATTCAGAACATTCCTGAACAGAAATAGGCCTCTGCACCTGGGGTGAGGGTGTGGCCATGAAAACAATGTGACATGCCATTGGATGTTGGGACACATAATAACATGACGCTAAGCATC
>NW_005187604.1:613102-614351 GCF_000239375.1 Pundamilia nyererei
CTCCAAAAAATACACTTTTTAATCAAATACGGCATCAAGTCAGTTAAACCTGTGGGATATTGATTAGATAAGTAGCAGAGGGGGTTGTTAATCAGTTTCAGGTGCTTTGGTGTTAATGAAATTTACAACACGTCCACTAGAGGGGCAACTCCCAAAACAGTTTTTACAGATAGAGACCACTGACATTTTCCACTTTTCATCCATTCTGATGGTTTTTTCACTAGTTTTGTATTTAGCTAGGGTTAGTGTAACTACTGGCAACATGAGGTGATACCTGGACCCTATAGAGGTTGTACAACTCCTCCAGGATGCCAGATCAATACACGTCATTGTCAGAAGGTTTACTGTGTCTTCTAACACAGTCTCAAGAGCATGGAGGAGAATCTAGAAGACAGACAGTTACTCTGGAGAACTGGCGTCGTAAAAGGTCCTTAACCCATCATCGGTACAGGTATCTGGTCCTCTGTGCAAGGAGGGACAGGATGAGCACTGTCAGGTCTACAAAATAACCTCCAGCAGGACACTGGTGTGAATGTCTCTGACCAAATGATCAGATACAGACTTTATGAGGGTGGTCTGAGAGCTCAGTGCCCAATTTTCACAGATTTTCCACAGGTTCACCCTGACCACATGTGATAGACATGCAAGGTGTGGAGGACACAGACTTCTACAGGTAGGCAACGGCACCCTGGCTGCCATTAGGTATTGGGATAAACTCAGTATCAGATCCTACACTGGTGTAGTGGGTCCTGGCTTCTTCCTGGCCTAGTGTGGTAGGGGTATGTAGGGAGGATGAAGGACTTGATACCACTAATTGGTCCCCACACTTGTCAGAACTCAAACCAGCAGAGCACCTCTGGAATGCTGTGATTCAGCCAATCCGACATCAGCAGGTTCCACCTCAGACTTCAGGAGCTCAGTGATTCTCTGGTCCAGCTCTAAGAGCAGAACCACCACCTGACACTGAGCACGCATGTTGTCAGCGATATATACAGGCAGGTGGACCTTATAAAACTACTGAGTATCATTTTGAGTTGCTGCAGTTAAATTTCAGCAAAACGGACTAGCCTGCTGAGTGATTTCCCGACTTTTTTCTTGGTATGTCGTTGAATTTAGTTCTCTGTAGGTTCATCATTTTCATTCCCATCCAACGATGCAGCATCCTTTCACTCCTAACACATTACCCAGTCCACATCAGGATAGATATCCACCATGATTTTTGAAGTTTTCACGGTGTTGCTGTATTTTT
>NW_005187604.1:614389-631456 GCF_000239375.1 Pundamilia nyererei
CAACAATCACAACTGAAGTAAACAAAATATTTCAAAGCTGACGTAAGACAAAGACAAGCAGCAGAACAAGCTGTGCATGTAGAAGGAAAATGTTCTAACTCATGGTGGCATTTTACAGAAGGGGAGCTGCGGTCTGAGATAACACTCACCGTAGCAATTCTTATCTCAGTAACTGTCATAAATTTGAACTAAAAAGATACAGTGTTATCTCTGCTGCCTCTCAGACCTATTTTAGAATGTGGAATGATTGATTAATGAAGTTATTGGAATAATATAGTATAGTTTCTGCAAGTAATAAAACCCCCATCGCCTGACTGGCCGCTAATCCAAAACGCCTTTCCACTTTAGAGTGGGCAGCCACCTTTGGTCACCTTCAGCAAATGTAATGTCAGACAACTAACTCTGTGATGCAGCACTTTGGCACAGCATGCTTTGACCTAAACCATAATTATAGTCCTAGCATGCTTATGTCAACTGTAGCAACAGTTGTTTGATCCAAATAGTGGATCTCCCGCCCCAAAACCGAGAGAATATGTGAATCTGACCCTGATGTAATGTTATTAAGCTGAGAGAACATCGGACACGGCGTTAGATATTTTTTGGTTCTGGTGTGATTTTACTAAGTGGAAGTACTCATCTTCAATACTGTCTTTGATAACTATAGATCCCACTCGCAGAGAACCCACACAACAACAGATGCAGATGTTCTGCAGGATGTTTTAGTCTGTCTCTGCTAGAAAAAACTGCTGCACTGTTCAGGTGTGAATTAAATTACCAACAAAGCACGGTAGTGGTAATAATTTTACAGATAAGAATTACTCAAATTAAAATTGTGACCCAGTGGTGGCACTAAATAAAAAATGAACGTCATTAAATAAATAGAACAAAAGTGGGTCTTTGGTTTGGCAGCACTGGTATTCCCCCTCTCTTCTTTTTTGTAGATGTTGCTGTCCTGTTTACGTCCTCAAGCCATGACATCCATACTTGTCGAGTATGAAGCAGCGAGAACGACAATTAGCACCTCAAAGTCTTTGGTTGTCATTCTCAGCCAGAAAAGGGTGGAGTACCCCCTCCTGTTCCTCAAATAGTTGCTGCCCCAAGTGGAGGAGTTGTAATATCTTGGGATCTTGTTCATGAGTTACGGGACAGTGGACCCGTAGAATGGAGGATGGATTGATGAAGTGATACAGGATGCTGCACCAGTCTATTGTGGTGAAAGCAAAGCTCTCAGTCTCTGTTCCCACTCTCACCTTTGGCCATGAGCTCCAGAGAGCAACAGAAAGATATAAATGGCCAAAATTAGCCTAATCTGTAGCATCCCTGGGCTCGGCCTTCGAGAGAGGGATTTGGTAGGGGTTCGGTGTACAGTCACTATTACTCCACATTGAATGGAGGCTGACTAGCATGCCTCCTCGGTGCCTCTTAGGTCAGGCTTTTGTCCAGCCTAATCTTAAGAAGGAGGCTGAGGAGTTGAGGATCTGGATTTCTCTGCTTAGTCCTCCACCCTGTGAACCAGACCCGTTGGTTATGTTCTCTGAAGGTGTGGCAGGGAATGGTTGTTTGTTATGCCCTGTGCATTTCCAACTCAAGCTGATGCTTCACAAATGTTTGTTAAACTAATCAGCTGCTGCCTTTAATGACACTATAAAGATAATGCCTTTACAGAGTGCACACTGATCTTCCATCAATTCAAACACAGTAAATTCAGCAGGACTGTACAAGGTTTAGCTGATTATAAGCCAATTTTAAAGGCCTGTCAGTTAGCTTTTACTAAACTAAAAACTACAAAAAAAGAAAAAGTGATAACTGATCTCTCATTCTGGCAGATTAAATTATTGTATGTTTGTAGTATGGCTGGGTATCAATAAGATTTTAACTGCACAACCACTCGTATTGATATCATTTAATGATCTGACACTTTATCTCTACTCCTGCCAGTTGTACTCTGTTTTTGCACATTTGCTGTGCATAAGTGAACATTGACTAGCAAACAGGAGCAACACTGTTCTGAAAACCCTAATCAATAAGCTTTATGAATCCACTCAGAGCTAAACAATCAGCTAGCTAATGATAACTAATAGCCACTAACTCATGTTTGCTCTAAATATAAAATGTAATTTGCTCTAAAAAGTAGGACTAGGACTGCACTCTGGATGTCTCCACCTGTGTATGATGCACTTTCACTACAGGTTTATCCAGATTGCTTGTGCTTTTGCCCTTGCATGCAAAAGTATTGTCAGCATTGACTGTAGGTAATCAAGAAATGCATGAGAATCTAATAATGACCGCAGAACCAATGATGTTAAAACTTATTGATAAAAATTTAGGCTTTGTGCTCATTTCATACCAGGACTGGATACCAATCTGGCAGTCAGTCTGTCACAGCTGAGAGTCAAAATCAGACTAACTGGCTCTGCGGTCTTTATCCTGAGAAGATTCAAACCAGAATAAAGGCTTAATTTAATTATATTATATTTTAAAAATTATTTTACCACATTTTTCAAGAGAGAGGGGGAGAGAAGCAGAATGTGAGTGTGAGCACAAAACTCAAAGGTCACATGTGTGGGAGAGTAAGTCATAGCATGTGAGAGTAGGAGAGAGGTAAAGTTGAAATGTTATTTAGAAATCAATAAATTCACTTCTGCCTAATACTGTGGTGTAACAGAAGTTTTTTCAGTCTACACTGCCAACTTTTTTTCTGTGACAGATACAGTTTGAAAGGCTGTGCAGAGATTGTGATATTAAAGTACATGGAGCCCAAAGATAGCAACTGCTGAACATCAGCTTAAGTGTATCCAGTTCTTATATTACCTTAAACTGTTAGCAGCTACTATCAGCTGCCATTAGTGAAGAATGCAGTTAATGTGAATGGCAACTGTTTACAAGTTTGACATATCAGTTTACTAAAATATTAGCAACAACATTTTATTATTATCACATCTAAAAGCACTCACTGTTTTTGTATCACATCACATGCATCTCATTTGTTTTTTAAAGTTTTTAACTGTTTTAAACTTCCCAAAGTTATACAGTGTATAACACTTAACACTTAAACAAGGGATATTTGTGTGAACTGTAATGAAACTATACTTTTACTTGACTGCTTTGGTGCTCTTCCTGTTGTGATGAACGATATAATATTACATCGCTGGCTACACAACGTGCAGTTGGGTCAGTGTTAAGCCTTAGAAAAAGTAGTATCACTCCCCTTGTTCTTATTTTTGTTGTTCTGTCAAGCAGTAAATCTTTACTTGTACCTTGTGAATCAGCTCGTCTGCTATGAATCCTTTCTTGCGTGTTATGCATTTCCTGCTCCGTGTCCCGTGTCGCATGCTGCGAATCTCCTTTTTAGCGTGCACCCTGATTTGTTGGCCTTTTTTCCCCCATGTAACCTTTGAAATGTGCTTACTCTATTTGTATGTTCACCTCAGTCCAGCTTCCCTACTGTGTGTGTCCCATGTGTTGGTGCTCCTCTGCACATACTGGCTGAGTCCACTCTACTCTCCAGCCAGTCAGTTGGATCAGGGCAGCAGTGCACCCCTCCCTTGTGTTTGGGTAATTGTGTTTTTGTAAAAGCTGTCCAGCTGCATTACAGTAGTCAGGACCCGGTGTCCACCCAGCTCTCATCACTGTGGTGACTGGGGATTTGGCTGCAAACACTGCTTCCATCTGCATATGATGATTTTAGCCAAATCTGAAACAACACCAGGTGTAACAACTCTGTCACTTTATTGAGACTTTAAATCTTGGTGGAAGTAAAACAGAAGCTGAGAGGATGAAAGTAAAGGCGGAGGTCACTGGAATGATTAGATTATAATAGGGTGGGTGTTATGTCTTCCTGTGCTGCACAGATATGACAGAATGGGAAGCACAAAGAGGTGGCAGACAGATAGATTGAGCACAAGAACAGGCTGATATGGAAGCAGACAGACAAACAAAAAGTGGGCAAGGAAACAAATACGCTGCAGAAAAGAAAAACACGCTGAAGACAAAAGATGAAGGAAAGTGATGAACAGGACAAAAAGCAACAGAGAGTCAGGAGAGGAATGACAATCAGAGAGACAGCACAGGGTGAAAAGGTAGGTGTCTGACAGACAAAGACGCTAATCTGACGCACTCCGATCCTGGGCCCGTGTGAGAATATGCTGATACAAGGCTTAGCTGGAGGAGGATTTTCTCCCTTTAGTTTGGCTTTTCTGCTAAGTAGCAGTGTGATACAATCAGCCACTGTACAAGCCGTCTGTGCGTACATATGGAATTCCATTAACCTTTCCGGCTCTGTTGGTTAAATGTCAGCATGGTGCATGAAATTGAATTGGTCATTGATTCAGAAGCAGGACAATTCTCCCACTCAGCTGTAGACAAGTACCATTCTGCCAGACTGAATCCGTATGTTCCTTGCTGGGAGCAAACTACAGCGTAAATAAGAATGCTCCAGGGAGCAGGATGTCTGAGAAGACAGCTGTGATATGTCTTCTTTACAGACAAACAAAGCCTACCCATCTTTTCAAAGAGAGCTTTCCTCCTTTCTAACTGCCGAATCACAATATTCATTATTAATGTGGCTCTGTCAAATAAATATGACAATATCTGGAAAATATATTGCACTCTAAATAATACATTTGTTCTGTAATATGCAAGTGGATAGATTCTTTTATGTATAAAATAGCAATAGAAAATGCTTTCCTGGCAACGCTGCATTCACATATCCGCTTCATGAAGAATGCTGTATTGTCATAATCCTATAAGAGTCTTTTCAATAAGACCTGAGAGTTCTCTTTCAGCATTTTTACATTTCCTTTTAATCAACAGAAAAGACTTTTGATATTATCCTAAAATGTTTGTGATGTGGCATTCTGCTGCATGTATATCACTATTGATTTACCACAAATGACACCACATTGCACAATTTTATAAGTACTGGATTGTAGGATGGAAGAGCACCAGAAGAACTGATTCTCTTTATTTCAGGTACACCGTGGATCTGATCTTTTTAAAATCTGTATTCAAAATTCTGAGTTGCAAATAAAAATGGAAGGCAGTGATTTGAAAATATCTTAAATCCATATGTTATTTGTAATAAGTTTGGTTGTAAAAAGAGCATCTTAGAGAGGCAGGACTCAGGTAAAGATGGGCAGATGTTCACCAATCTGCAAAAACATGCATTCACATATGTGGAATAATTTCAGGAAAATGTACTTCAGTTTGAAAGTCTCATCACCCACAGCTCATAATATCACCAAAAGAGTATCTGGGACAAGGTTGAAAATCAGTCCCAGATGCCTGTGATTTTCAAGCCATAAGTTAGCGCTGCATTAAAAACAGGCATGATTTTGCCATAGAAATCACTGCATGGACTCAGCGGCGCTTCCAGAATACACCGCCTATGAACACAGGTCACCGTGATAGCTCTGCCACTATCCTGTGGTGAGAAAAATCAAACTTATAAATATAAATACTCTTTTTAAATAGATGTTTTGTAATTAAGCTCAGGAGGAAGAGCATCTACTGATTGGAAGGTTAGTGCTACAATCCCTGGCTCGCCCTGTATCCTTGGAAGATACTAACCCCAAGTTGCTCTCCGATGCATCCATCAGAGTATCATTGTGTGTGAATGTTAGTGTTAGTGAGCACTTAAAAGCATAGAAGAAAGTGATTGTGTGTGGCATGTTGTATAACGTGCTTTGAGTACTCCAGAAGAGTAGAAAAGCACTATTTAAGAATCCATTTGGACCCTTTGGGGTAAAACCTGTTTTCTTTCTCAGCAGGGACGTTATTTTATTTTATTTTTTTGGTACTTACACAAATACACAGCAACAAAGAGTAGTAGCGCTATAGTCACCTCTCTAATAGATCTAGTCCATTTTTTAAATACTTTTTCATGTTTACAAATTGTTGTTTTAAGAGTCGTAAATGTTCAGATACAAACAACAAACATACAAAAACCAAAAGCTTCCATTTATATGTTTTTAACCTGCCAAACGGTGTCTGTTCTTTAAATTATTCCAGTATAGTAATGATGCATAGACCTGTAGCTCATTTGTAAATGAATAAACTTATGATAAAAACTTCATTAGGTTTACAAGAAACCATCAGTTAATCACAATCCTCACAGCAGAATGATTTTTAAAGATCCCCTCTTAAAAGTGAGTTTTAAGCCTGCTGTATCTTGATTTTACACATTCAGCATCTTTACGTTGACATTTGGCTGTCCTGCTGAATAGATGTGCTCTACAGTCCTGCCGGATGCATAAACAAATCCTGACCTTTGTATTTGTTTGTGGAAGTTCAATATTAATGGTAGAGAGGGGGGTTTGAAGCTGAGATGCGGCCCGGGAGTGCTTTACGAATATATAGGAGCGCAGAAGGTAAAACAATGAGGAGCAGTAACAACCCTGCAGCTCAGGAGGTCAGTGGATCGATGTGCAAAGATTACATGGTGCGATGTGGATGTCGATAGGTCAAGAGACATAGTCGCTAATGAAGCTGAGTTATGACTCAT
Organism: Pundamilia nyererei; assembly: GCF_000239375.1. Classification (NCBI taxonomy): domain Eukaryota; kingdom Metazoa; phylum Chordata; class Actinopteri; order Cichliformes; family Cichlidae; genus Pundamilia; species Pundamilia nyererei. The sequence continues at coordinate 620,892 of NW_005187604.1, forward strand.
TCATCAGCCTCCCGACTGCACACTCCACCCTCTGTTTTTATATTCCACTTTATTTTTTCTTGCTCTGCTTATCATCCCTTAATTTTCTATCTCCCCTTTTCTTTTAAGTTTACTTGCTAGCCATGAAACTTTCACATTTTGATTTTTTCTTTTTCTAGTTTCTTCTCTTTTGAAGAATTATTTTCCTTCTCTTGAATAAGAATCGACCTACCATCATGCACTCCACCCTCCATACTCTGCTTTAACCCTGATATCTTGTTTCTTTCTGCTTCATTCTCTCTCAGTGTTCTCAAGTTGCGTGTAACTAAATCTCAGGGTTCTCTATTTCCTTCCTGCTAATAATACCTCCCCTCCCCCCACAACACTTTCTGCCACGCTTTGTCTGTAGCTACAGTTGTGGTCAGAAGATACACTCATTGTGGGCATTAATGTCATGGCAATTTGGGGGTTTTCCAGGCAGAGTGATTGGATAGCATACATCTGCAATGACTTTAAAAAAATACAGAATTTGGTGTTTTACTTTTCTTGAATCCACACAGGGTCAAAATTGTACATACAGGCTCAAATGTATATATTTTTACTAAGTGTTGCTGAAGATTCTAAAAGATCTTTTAACTTGACAGGGCTGAGGCCTATTCGTTCTTGTTAGTGATCATTATTGACCACACCTGGTAGTTTTTCTTTACCAGCCAGCAGGCATTTATTAACTGACCAATACTCAGCGCAATGGGAAAGTTCAGTGAACTCTAGGTGGGAAGGTCTCTTAGAGTCATTTTATATGGATGTGTCACAGCTTTGTCTGGGGGAAGACCCAAACTTTCACCCACATAGAGAGGAAATTGGATGCTCAGGAACCACCAAGACTCAATCGCGCCATGAACTGGAAACTGCTGGAACACCAGCGAGCCAGTTTTACATCGACATGGACTGAGAGGCTGTCGACCAAGAAAGAAGTTGATGCTCCAGAATAAACACCTTCAAGCTCAACTGAAATTTGCAGCTGCCCACATGGACGAGCCAAATGCCTTTTGGAAAAAGGTTTTATGGTCAGACAAGATAAAGATTGAGCTACTGGACTCAATGACAGGAGGTATGTTTAAACGAATAAAAGTGAGGCTTTCAAACCTAAGAATACTACCAACTGTCAGGTATGGTGGTGGTACAATATGGTGACGCAACTGGACAATGATCCCAAACACACTAGCAAAGGTTCAAGAGAATGGGTGAAAAAGAAAAGAGTTAATGTTTCACAATAGCCCAAAGTCCAGACCTCAACCTGATTAAAATGTTGTCGGAGGACCTTAAATGCACTGTACATAATCTAATGGCCTCAAAGCCAAAGGGCCACATCCTGAAGGAACTGAAGCAGCGTTGCAAAGAAAAATGGGCCAAAGTTCCCGAGGTATTTATGGCAATCATGGGGTGTACTTGTTTTTTTGCCTGCTTCTGCAATTTGGCTTAGTTTCTGTTAAATAAATAATGACATTCTGTAAAATGTCCAGTGTTGATGTTCATCTCAGGCTTAATTTTTTTTATATATCCTGAGATATAACCCCCGCCCACCACGTGAAAACTCCCAGAACATAAACAGTTTAGATTTTTCTGCTGTCACATTTCAGTGAGTCATATCAGTGAAAATAAAGCCCTGTCATCTTAGTGGCATTGATCCCCACTGAAGGCTTATTTCAACTGATGGGGAGACTCTGGGAGATTGCTCTTACCTTTCTTCCAATCTCCGGCTATGTTTCTGAGCAAGCAGACAAACTGCAGTATATCTGCGGGCCTATAAGTCTGGAAAAGCCACAACAATAAAATAATGTGACAGGGGTTGAAGCAGTTTGACTTTGTCTTCAAAGGGGATTGTAGCGAGATGCAGTAATCTGTGTAATACAGGCCCAAATTGCTGCTTTTAGCACTGCTTTCGTAACCACTCTCTCACCAGGCTCTTTCTGCACTAAAACACTCTCGCTCTCTATCATCAGAAAATGATTAGTTGCTGTTGTTCTTAACCTTACCGATGCTTCCCCACTGTGCTGCATTATCAGGGCCATGTAAGCTACCTTCCAAGTTGGCGACAGTGAGGCTTTTTAGCTCACCGTGTGTCTGTTAGTACACATGAATATGCTCCTCACATGTTTATGTTACACTGTATGTATTTGAAGTTGTGCTCAGTGTGTCCATTGGTGCCATGAGGAGACTAGGACAGCTTAAAAGGATTAGCACCCAGAATGGAGAATGACATTTCCAATTGAGGCTGAAGCTCTTGTTTAAAGCATTAAAAGTGAGCACCACTATGATATGAAACCCTACAAATATGCCGCCCACAGATACCATTAATGTGTGCTGTATTTCTTTGACTTGGCACCACACCAAAAAAGTAAAAGAACAGAATAACATACAGATAAAATCAGTGTAGGGTTTACGTGAGGCGGTGGACCTACATAGATGAGCCTTAAGAAAAGCTTCAGTGCTCCCTGTTATAAAGCCTTCTGTAGGAGGAACCAAAGCCAATCTTCCCAGAGATGCTCCCTGACTTCATGTTTTAATGATACTGGTGGAAAGTGCTATTTAAAATTTCAGATTAAAATCTTCATTTTCCTTCTATATTTTACTCGTTTATTTGCTATTGTAGAGACATTAGCAGAACGGAGGCATTCCTACCATCGTTCCAACCAAATGGAACGATGTTTGGATGCCAGCAGTCTGCCTGCTGCTTCATGCTGGTTTTTACAAACAAGCTTGACTCACTTGATACTGGCAATAACCACCCACTGGTCAGCTATTGCACTCAGCTTCCTGCAGCTTTAAACTCGTTTTCACTTTCTGTGGGAAAAAATCTCAAACTAATCCAAAGATTCAGGCTTAGCAGTGAGGTTGTCCCACATGTTATAAAATACTCCCACTTACATAAAAATGCAGCATAAATACTTGAAATCCTTACTTTACTAAAGAAGTATTCAGATAAGTAACTAAATCTAAATATCCACAGTACTTTTTTTCTTTTCTTTTTTTTTGCAAAAAGTCAGCTCCTGTGACTGATGCATTATGAAATAATGCATTATTAATACTGAATCATCAGTGTCTGAGAAGGTTGGAGCTGCTGCAGATAAAGCTAGCTGTGAGAGTCTAGCATCTCCAGAGGTCACCAGAGTCAGAAGGTTCTTGCTCGCTCACGGCTGTCTTTATTGCAGTAATGCAATGCATTTTCCTCTTTAAATTAAGTAATCAGATTACATTTATTACTGAATAATTACACTGTTATTTGTGTTCTCAAATTACATGCATATTATGTAGAAAAAAACCTGTTTAACAGGTTTAACATGTTGTTACCTGAAAAGGCATCATGCAATATTAAAGAATTATCTAACAAGAGAGAAGCAACTAAACAATAGATTACAGTAAAAAAAATATTAACAAGTAATTAATTTCAGTTCAATTCAATTTTATTTACATAGTGCTAAATCACAACAACAGTCACCTCAAGGCGCTTCATGTAAGGCAGACCCTATAATAATACATACAGAGAAGAAGAAAAACAACAATCATATGACCCCCTATGAGGAAGCTACAGTGGGAATAAAAAACTTCCTTTTAACAGGAAGAAACCTCCAGCAGAACCAGGCTCAGGGAGGGGCGGGGCCATCTGCTGCGACTGGTTGGGGTGAGAGAATGAGTAGTACATTTGTTTTTTGAGTAATGACCTCAATACTAGTCTTGAGATGTTTCATGGGAGAGTAAAATGTGGTGGTCAAACGCATCGCAACTTAATAAAACACCATAAAACAAGAAAAATGCTGCAAAAGCAAACAAAACCGAGCAGAAATTTAAAAAAAAAAAATGCTCACAATAAACTCCCAAAACACAACTAAAGTGTTTTTGGAGAGACAATAACGTGATGAAAGAGCTGCTGAAATGACAAGCTAACAGTAAACAGCTAAACAGCTAATAGGAAACAGTGTTTAGTGTTTTGTGAGATTTTGTTTCTTTCTATTTCCATTGTGTTTTATTCAGCTTCCTTTATGTTTTGTGTGTGTTCGTAGTAGTTCTAAAGTTTCAGTGGATTTAACCTTTACTCTAGTAAAATAGAAGGAAGATAAAAATACAGAAAATCCCTTTAGCTTTGCAAAAGATATTTAGAGGAGATGTTATTATTTTTAGAGACCTCAGATAGAACATGGAAACACAAATATCCATGTTTGGTTTTGTAAATTAATCAGAAGCCAATAAAGTCAGGAAAAGCTAATTTAGTCCTTAGCAAAGTGTAGCAACACTGGAAACTATATGTATTCATGGTTGGACGTCATTGTGGGTTCATATACGTGCCACTGTGATCTTTAGTGAGCCATACTGGTGAAACTCCTGTTTCTGTCGATGTGGAGTAGTTTAACTGCACATTTAATCTCTGCGATATCTCAATATAAGAAAAAGAAGTGCGATTTGCTGCTGTGGTTAATGAAAGAAATCTGTCACCACAACTCTTTGGCCTTAAATTGTAAGAAATTAATGTGTAAAGTTATGAAAAGAAAACTTCTGGTAACTCATTGCTCCTAAAGTCTCCTGTAATTATAAAGCAGAAGGTTTTTATTAGTTCACAGAAAACATCCTATTTTATTTATTTTACTCTGAATACTTTGTAAAAAAATAAATAAATTAAATGAAGGCTGTGGGGGTGGTTGTTAGAGTTGAAAGTCCAAAATGCATGCCCACAAGACATCCAGTGGGCCAGATTAGAGTCTTTGCTGGGATAATTCTGGGCCTGGGGCCTTTCTGTTTGACACTCTTGTAGCAGAGCATAAGCTTGAAGTAGCAGAGAATGAATATCTATAGTAAAGCAGAACAGAGCTGAAAATGTATCAACATATTTTTAAGAGTTTAGATGTACAGTAGAGCTGCATTTTCTCTCAAATGACTTTAATCAGTTTTGTTTTTCAGTAGTTGATGAAACAACTTACACGCCTATAGCACAAACTCAAGCAGTCATATGTAACACAGGCTAACTAAACTATCATGCACTGTATTGTTAAGCATGACAATGAAGTAAAACTACAAAATATTAATGGAACTGTAAATCCCTTTTTTCCAGAAACCCATCACTTTGCCCTTTTCCATCTGTTTTACGTGCTTCAGTGTAGAGTTCCCATCTGTGTTATATCTGCTGTAAATCACAGTTGCTGCCATGTGACAAAAGCAGAATGGGCAAGTTCACCTGTAGACCCTGAGATTTTCTTCCTTTAGTAACTTAATGCACAGTGCAGTGCTGTGCTGTGAAGCCAGCCTCTTAAGAACCCTACTTATCCCACGGTTCAGCACTCCTCTTTCCTTTTACACTCGCAAAGTTAATGTGCTGTAGAGAAAATGACTGGATCCCTCATGCTTGAATAGAGATAGGCGAGAGCTCCGATTTCCAAAAACCTGTCACAAATTATAGCTCAGGAGGAGGGAAAGGAACACTTTGCACCGAATCACTTGAATCACAAAATGCAAATGGAAGTAAAAAATGTAACACTGGTTACAGCAAGGCTATGGCGCTGTCCATCGATGACACCTGCCGTGACAAAGAATCAATACCACTTTGGGCCAAAAGCTTCAAATATAGGCCCTGAATAAGAAGACCGTTGTATCCTGCCTCTGTGTTGCAGCTTTTACTTGCAATACGACAGCTTTTAATTTACAACACTGCAAAAAGACCTCGATGTTTTCTTTTTGTTGTTGTCTGTGTGGTTTAAACGTAGCCCAACTCCTGAGCCGGTGGTACCGATGGGGAACAGTGGACAATAGAGTGCCAAGTTGATTTCCTATTACCTGTGGAGGAGAAACTCTTTTGTCTTTGGATAGGCGCTATAATGGATTGTAATGAGAGAATTGAGGTGTCTGTGGAGGAGTAGCACAGTGCAACAAGAAGGCCAATTTCTTCCTTCTAATTTTGTTTGTGTTTGCCCCCTAAACCTGTTTCCTCATTGTGTCAGGTCCTAATACTGTCAGTACATCAAGAGACAGCAAGAGAGCGCCTGTCAGTGTTTGTGTGTCTGTATGGCAAGTGTGTTTAGGATCCTTGTGTATGGAAATAAGGGCACGCATGCAAATGTGTGTGTGTTACTTTGATTTCGTTTTTCTGGTCTGTGTGGTCTCTATCGGGTTCTGAGATCTAACTGCATTTTCTCATCCTGTCCTCTTTTTTCCCCCGCCGCTCCCTCCTGTCCATCTCTTAGTCTCTCTATCCCCCTCTCTCTTAATCCTCCCACAGTCTCTCTGTCTCTCTCTCTCTCTCTCGGCCCCCTCCTCCTAACTGCTCCTGTGGGGCTCCTCTGGGTGTATCTTTCCTGTTTTCCTCACACTCATCCAATGCAATTTTCTCTTTATCAACATTTGATTTCCACTGAGTGAGTTGTTCTCTGCACAGAGAGAGCCTAGAGAGACAGGGTTAGGCTTAAAAAAAGGGGAAAAAAATGCAAGAAGAGCATTTATCTAACTTCCACCTCCCCCTTTTTCCAATCTTCAACGGCTTTTTATCTCCCTCCACCTTTCCGCTCTATCGTTTTCACTCCTGCTTCCCTTTCACCTATACTCCTGCCAAATGTGGCCTCTGTTTGTTAGCAGATATGACCATCAGCTTGTATCATGCCACCTCGCTGTTCACTACATGCCGCACCTCTTAGTTTGCCGTAAGCTGCAAACTTTCAGATTTAACATTGCACATCAGCACATGTAAAAAATTGTAATTTTCTTTCCAAATCCTGAGCCAGAAAATGTAAAGATTTCACTGAAGAGGTTTGATTGCTCCTTTTGTTTTGCTTCGGCTTTTGTTCGTCGAGGTTTATTGCCATCCTTGTTTGGCTTTAATAAGCTAAATCTCACCTCCGCTCAACCAGTAACCTCCTCCCACCCATGCTAACAGACAGCAGCTATGAACCTTGGCCTCATTCTATAAAAAAAGAGTGAAAAAAAAGCGCCTTCTCTCATTTTTTGGCCCCCACGCCTAAAGACATCCATTGTGACAAATTCATAATTCAAAGCCCTTTTAATGATGTGATTAAAAAGTCATTTTCAGCTCCTTTGTAGCCCCTCCACCCTCATGCACACACACACACACACACACACACACAGGCTAAAACACATTTTTTCCCCTTCCTTCCTTCCCACTCTCTACATTTTGTCTGCACAGTGAAAGTTTCTAATTTGCTCGTAATGAAAGCTAACTTCTAATGAGCCCCTCACTTGCTCCTCCTCTTCGCCCTGTTTTTGCGTCTCTCCTGAGCAGCTCTGATCTTTTAGGGCACATTTGATAATTTGTTGCCTCGTGTTTGGAGACTGATGCATCGCAGCTTGTTGCGTAACAAAGTCCCCACGAGAGAGCCGCTAATGGAGGGCTTTGTGGCAAGGTAGCTGCCGATTGGAACTTATTATCAGCGCCGGGAATCATTTTGTCGGCTGTGACTTCGGCGTTACACTTCCCAGAATTACTGCAAACAGAACGTCAAATCGCACTGACCTTTGTAGTATAATATCCTTATAACATAAGCGTTTATGTAAATATTCATCAAACTATTCATTTAAATGCTAATCACTACTATTGCAATGGATACTTTTCTTCAAATATGTAGGCCCTTTTCTTATATTTTTTAAAAATAATATCTTTTACTTTATCTTGAAAGCAAAATGGCCTTTGTTCTCTGCAGAGTTGTTTCACATAAACATTTGATTTGATGTCATTTGATGTGGTGGTATTTTGCATTTCGTTTGGTTCAAAGGTAAAATTCAGACCAGTAAAAATGTTTTTCCCAAACAGAAGATAAGAGCTTATTGTTTAACAGACTTTTTTTAATTGGTGTGGAATTATCTGAGTGTGAAGCAATGTGACAAAAGATATATATATAAAAAAAGCACTGGATTCCTATTTCAAACTGCACAAATATTAGATTTTAATATTGTAACATTAAACAGACTTTCCCCTGCAGAAAATGATGTCTCTGCTTTTATTGCATTTAGCTAAGTCGTTTCTGTCTTATAGAACTATAGCCACACTTGTGTCTTCCCAAGCTACACTTTTAGTCAGTGTGTGTGTGTGTGTGTGTGTGTGTGTGTGTGTGTGTGTGTGTGTGTGCCTTTAAATATGGTTATTATCTTTTTAATGCCCACAGACTGTATGTAAAAGACATTGTTTCTTTCTTTCTTTTTATAACCATAGTTGATGCAATTTAGACAACACGGGGGAGGTCTGCTTGATCACCTAGCTTGGATAGGAAGGTGCAGAGTACAGTGTTCATTGATAGGCTGTGAAGGTTTAATCAATCACACATGAAGACATGTTTTCTTTCTGATAATAGTTAACAGTACATTGGTTGTGAGCTATTTGCTGATACAGTGGTAACTGCATTTATAAGAGGCAATGAATGAAAATGAAAAATATAAAGAAGAGAAGGGAGAAACACCCTTCAACCATGCTATGATGTTGGATGTAAATGGCCTGTATTTATATGGCGCTTTTTAATACTGGATATGTAAAGCGCTTTGGGGTCCTTAGGGACAGGACCCCAAAGCGCTTTACATATCCAGTCATCCACCCATTCACACACACATTCATACACTGGTGATGGCAAGCTACGTTTTAGCCACAGCCACCCTGGGGCGCACTAACAGAGGCGAGGCCGGACACTGGCGCCACCGGGCCCTCTGACCACCACCAGTAGGCAACGGGTGAAGTGTCTTGCCCAAGGACACAACGACCGAGACGGTCCGAGCCGGGGCTCGAACCGGCAACCTTCCGATTACAAGGCGAACTCCCAACTCTTGAGCCATGATCACCCCACAACGTTACATAGTTCATCCACTTGAGGGCACTCTAAACAGAGTGCAGAGCATAAATCAGTATCACCAAATGTAGGTTTTTGCAGTGAATCTTTGTAGAGTCAACACAGAGCATTATCATGTAAGGAAAAATTTTCTCATCCCCTAGGCGTCTCGTAGTAACGCAAAAGCTACCCTTCCACGTCCTTTTGAAACGCTTGTGGTTTTGAATTCCAGCCCTAACCTTAACCCTAACCTTGACACATTTATAGATTCATGCAAACCTGCTGTCATACCTCTGAATGCATAACATGCTGACCATTTACCACAGCCTGTTGGCCAACAACATAACCTTCCCCTTTGTAAGTACCTGGCGAGATGTTGGCATTTATGCTTCTGCCGGTTTAATCAACTTGTGGTTGTGTCCCAGACTCTTTTCCCCTCCTGTGGTCAGTTTTTTTCAGCGGCAAACATGTTTGTTTCTGAGCTTTTCCTTTTGTGTGTTCACTCATGTCCACTCACCCTGTCAGGAATCTGCTGACATCTGTGAGTCCTTGTATTGATGTTGTGATTATTATTCCTTATGCTAAGAAAATTATTATTATTCTCTCACAGATAAATTTAAAAAGATGCTGTGAAACAGTAGCAGGAAGTGCACAGGAGGAATCCATAGTACTGAACGAGCCAATCATAATAGCTCTTGGCTGCGCTGATACAATGTGTGCACATCAGGTTACGCTGTAGGGATTCAGAGAGGTTTGCAGTTTCGACACAGCCATGACACGAATTTCCTGCTGAAGCATAAATGCCCAGTTTTCCTCAGCTTGCAACTTGTGGCATAAAAAAGATTATTTTTAAACTGCATTATCATGTTATTCTGATAAAGACTCAAAAATAACCAATAATAAATGATGTTAGGGGAAACTGTTCATGTTTCTTGTGTCTGATAGAAAACAAAATCAGCCACTATATCAGCTTTTTAAATCACCAAATATCACTATCAGTATCGGTGTCTCAACTCCTAGATCGATTAGGCTCTACTAAAAACCAAAAGGCACCAAAACCAAATGTTCTGTCAAGAGACTGAATTCTGTGACTAGAATTTTCAGAGGCAAAGGCTAGCAGACATGTGTCACCTCCTGTCATTCAAATTGGCCACTTTAGGCCCTAAGAAAGCGATGAGGTCATAAAGGAAATGCACACCTCTGTGCCATAATAACCCTTTTTTATGTCTAGCTGTAAACATGGTTATTTCCACTGTAAAGCTGAGTATTTAATATTGGAGTCTATTGAGATTGACTTGGTTTTGGAGCTAGCTTCAAGCAGCTGCTTCATTTTCAAACCCAGGTGTTTCTTCTTGGTGGTGTCATGAGGCCGACCAACTGAACATTAAACAAGGAATCAAACTGAGTAAATGTAAGACTGTCTGTATCTTGAATTTCTAGTGAGGTGCACATCAGGTTACGCTGTGCCAGAGTTATATTGTTTGTTCTGTGTGTGTGTGAGCGTGTGTGTGTGTGTGTGTGTGTGTGTGCGTGTGTGTGCATGTGCGTGTGTGTGTGTGTGTTTTCATGTGATAGCATAGGTCAAGCCTGGGGGTTGGATAAAATTGTCAAACTCAAGTAAAGGTCTCATTTTTTCGGTTGGGAAATTCCTTGGCTTTCCTTCTCACAAATCACCCTCTGACCATTTGCTCTCAAACAGTGTGTTTTGGTTTATGTGTGTGTGTGTATCTCTCTCGCTCTCTCGCTCTCTCTCTCTCTCTCTCTCTCTCTCTCTCT
>NW_005187604.1:632672-635241 GCF_000239375.1 Pundamilia nyererei
ACACACACACACACACACACACACACACACACACACAAGGGGATTCTAAATCTTCTCCCAAACCGTAAGCCCTCTCTGTCGCTCACTTTCTATCCGTCTCTGTCTCTTTTTGTCTTTCATTTCATCCTCTGAAACTTGCTCATTACCTGTCTCGGGCAACAGTTCTGTCTCTATGATCAATACCTCCTGTCGTTTTCCTTTATCCACATGTATCCTTTTCTTTTCCCTCCTCTGTCCCTCCACCCCCACCCCCCCAATTTCTGACATGGCTGTTTGGCTTTAGATATGACTAATCGCTATCACAGCTTATCAGACTGCTGCTCTGGCCTCACCGTTCGGCTTTGGCCTGCTCGCTGCGTATGTTGTGTCTATGCATGCGAGTTTGTGAGTTGGTTGGTGGAAAATGGGCTCAGTCATGGTTGGAGAGACAGTGCCAAATCTCACCTGTGTCGTGGACGGTTGTTGGTTGCCATGTTGTGTCATGTTTATAGCAAGCTTTGAAGTGCCTTCCCACGCGTTATCTCGAAACACTCTTGATGGGAAACACCATCTGGCAGTCCAGATTATTACTCTGATATTTTGAAGTCCCTTACAACACAATGTTATCAGCTACTTTCATGGATTTTTCTTCTGAAATCTGAACTCTTTTGGTTATTATTATTATAAGTAGTACTACTACAACTACTAAATATGCCAATATTAAAATGAAAATGCTTTAGAAATGAAATTTTATCTGGCAAGGTAGATATCAAAAGGAAGAATAAGGTTAAATCAGGATGTTTTAGCAGCAAATAACTCAAAACAGCAGAATTTCAATGTGTAACCTTGTGTTGAAGATAGTGTTTTTTGTTTTGCTGGTATTAATAACAAGGAAATAGAGGGTCAACAGAGATACCGACGCTTATGAACTTATGAAGGCAGCAAGTCATGATTTATTAGATTGATCAATCAGCGATTTCTGATTACCTGAGTTTTTATTGGAGATGTAAAAGTGTCTGTCTCTAAAGTACTTTGGGTCAGCGTCTGCTGTTTAAATGTGCTATAGGCCAGCGGTCCCCAACCTTTTTTGCGCCGCGGACCAGTTTATGCCCGACAATATTTTCACGGAACGGCCTTTAAGGTGTCGCGGATAAATACAACAAAATAAAACTAGTACCGGTACCGAAAAAAAGAAGATTTATTCATAACACACGTGAAAAGACCCGGGAAAACCGAGTTAACGATAAAAACGATGACAAAATAACGCTGAAAATGATAAAAACCCTGAAAACCACACATTTCACACCTGAGCCTCAACTCTCGCGGCCCGGTACCAAACAACTCACGGACCGGTACCGGTCTGAGGCCCGGGGGTTGGGGACCGCTGCTATAGGCTATAAATAAAATAGACATTACATTTGACACAAAAAGCTTCAGACATTTTTCACAGTGCATGGTTAAGGTGTATATCCTTTCATTTCCAAAAAATATTTTATTTAACACATTTTAGTCGTCTACAAGCTGAACTTAGACGATAGAAACAAAGAATGAATCCTGCTGTTGTCAGAGTCGAGCGATGTGCCGCACACCTCTGTATACTGGTCTTTAGAATTTGAAAGCAGGTTTATGGAGTCCAGCTGCATTTAAAATCTGTTCAGACTGCACGTGATGAAGATTTTAAGCTTACACCCTGAAATGCTTTTGCATACAGACAGATTAAGATGTGAACACTGTGTCATTACATTTCTGTCAGAATCTGCAGTTTGTTTGTCTGGAGGCTGGTGGATTGCACTGCATCTGTTAAACTGTAAGGAGGTTTCTGATATCAGTCACAGATCTGGCTTGTACAGGGGCAGCCCACTCAGCTCATTATTTTTAATTAACCTGACATTTCCAGTCTTATTATTGGTAGTTTTGCAATTACAATACAGTCCCTGTTCTGTTCTTGCCAGCCAATAAGCCTAAACTCTGATGTCTGTCTCCGCAAAGCCCATCCTGTAACAGCCGGAGCATTTATTGTATCTATATGCAAGAGAATTTAGTTAGCGGTACAATGTGTTTTTGGGCGTATACGTGTGTGTGTGTGTGATGGTGACCTAATTGCAGGGAGCGAAAGCTAGCTGTTTCCTGTGTTTATTTTCTTGTCATTAGCAATGCACAGGGGGAAAAGAGAGTTCCTACTCTTGGATACTTAAACACTGAGTTGACTTGGCCTTTGCACCCGACTGAAAGACCAAGTGAATGAACCCAAACAAAACTCCCTTTTTCCTTAGAAAAAACTAAACCCTAGAAAGGAGGTTAATAAAATATTAGCCACACTTCTTTTAATTTACTGTAACTGCTCTGAGTTATGTTGACAAATGGGGAGCGTCAGCAACAGTCAGTTATTCCTGAAATGAAAACGTCACTTTTAAAGAAGAAAAATGAGCTGTGACGCAAAAGTAAGTCAAAGTAAAATTACAGTAGGTCCGCCTTAATGTAAGCTTCCTCCAAGCCATCAACGTGTCTTTTAGACCCCATTCCTACAAAACTGCTCAAAGAAGTCCTGCCATTAATTAATTCTTCGATCTTAAATATGATCAACCTATCT